>NC_085137.1:367379716-367679716 GCF_035046485.1 Aedes albopictus
CGAAAACTCCGAGTGCTTGTAGGTCCTCCTCGAGCATGGTCCATGTCTCGTGCCCGTAGAGGATCACCGGTCTTATTAGCGTTTTGTACATGGTGCATTTGGAGCGTGGGTGAATCTTTTTCGACCGCAGTTTCTTCTGGAGCCCGTAGTAGGCCCGACTTCCGCTGATGATGCGCCTCCGAATTGCTCGGCTCATGTTGTTGTCAGCCGTTAGTAAGGATCCGAGGTAGACGAATTCCTCCACCACCTCGAAAGTACCCCCGGCTATCGTAACATTACTACCCAGACGGATCCGGTCGTGTTCGGTTCCGCCTACCAGTATGTACTTTGTTTTTGAGGCATTCACCACCAGTCCGACCTTTGCTGCTTCGCGTTTCAGGCGGGTGTACAGTTCTGCCACCGTTCCAAATGTTCTAGCGATAATGTCCATGTCGTCCGCAAAGCACACAAATTGACCGGATTTTGTGAAAATCGTTCCCCGGCTGTTGAGCCCGGCTCGTCGCATCACACCTTCCAGCGCGATGTTGAAGAGTAGACATGAGAGTCCGTCACCTTGTCGCAGTCCCCGGCGAGATACGAATGAACTGGATAGATCACCCGAAACCCTTACGCAGTTTTGCACACCGTCCATCGTTGCTTTAATCAGTCTAGTCAGCTTCCCAGGCCCATATAGCCGAGGCGGTAAACGCACGGGTATTCAGCATGACCATGCTGAGGGTGACGGGTTCGATTCCCGGTCGGTCCAGGATCTTTTCGTAAAGGAAATTTCCTGGACTTCCTTGGGCATAGAGTATCTTCGTGCCTGCCACACGATATACGCATGCAAAATGGTCATTGGCAGAGGAAGCTCTCAGTTAATAACTGTGGAAGTGCTCATAGAACACTAAGCTGAGAAGCAGGCTTAGTCCCAATGAGGACGTTACGCCAAGAAGAGAGAGAGAGCTTCCCAGGAAAGCCGTTTTCGTCCATGATTCTCCATAGCTCTGCGCGGTCGATACTATCGTATGCCGCTTTGAAGTCGCACGCTAATAAAACCGTTCTAGAAATCGTCAACATTCAGTCACGAATTCTGGAACTAGCTGATTTGTGCTTTACAAATATACACCGTGAATAAATTTCACGGAACTAGGAACTGTTGGGAATCATGTTCCGCAGTTGATTCGTAACGCCTGCCTAAACGGCACATAATCGGAAACAAAATCACAAAATCGTGGGTTTTGTTCCAACAGTTCCTACAAATATGAACACTGTTCACGGCAACAAGAACTTTGTTGATGTTTGTGCTCTGGTTATTGTGATTTGAATCACGGCAACTAGAACACACTTCATGGTCTGCTTCCATTGGAGAGACACTATTTTTTTTAGTTTATCACACCGTACTTACGTTGTTGAAGACTATTTTCATATGAGGCCTGAGGTTTACTTTTGTTTTGTGGCTTTTCGGAGGTTCAAACGTCATAAATGAATGGATTGATTGCGAATTCTGCAGCTGCAAGTTATTTCGAAGAATACATTACCATTTTCCTTGATTTAACAGTGGTTTTATCCTGTTCTATCATGAAGGAAAGCACATGCGGCGATAATTCCACCCAGCGTTAACAGCAGCAAATCCAAATAATGTTCCAGAAGACACTTTTTTGCACAATTCTAGTACTTTTCAAGTATCGGAAGCACGAATTGCTTAATTGCTAGAAAACACTTAATTTAGATCACATACTTCTCTGTACAACAGTATGAACCGATATTGTTTCTTTTTTAACTCCGTTGCATTGCGTTAACCGAATGTTTTGACAGCGCGCATGACTTGTGTTTTCGATATCAAGAACGAAATCACGTATATGGTTGTGCGAGATCTTGACAGCGCGATTTTTGTTCCCATTTTTTGAAAGCGTTACGAAATGGACAGAGAACTATAGCACCCGTGAATTGTGTTCTTGGATTTGGGATCATGTTTCTGGCAGCGGTATCAATCTACCACATTTACATGAACAAAATCACGAATTCGATCAAGTTTAAGGTTCCACCTTTCGTGACATTTTGTTCACGTTTATTGGAACGGATTTTTCAGCGTGCGATGAACAGGTGGTGCGTTGGGACCTGGTATTCACGGCATTTCTGGAGGATTTGCCGTACGGTAAAGATCTGGTCGGGGCTATCGATGAAGCCGGCTTGATAACTTCCCACGAACTCATTTGTTTTAGGTGACAGACGACGGAAGATTATCTGGGATAGCACTTTGTAGGCGGCATTCAAAATAGTGATCGCCCTGAAGTTCTCACATTCCAAATGGTCGCCTTTCTTGTGAATGAGGCAGATTACCCCTTCCTTCCACTCCTCCGGTAGCTGTTCGGTTTCCCAGATCCTGACTATCAGCCGATGCAGACAGGTGGCCAACTTTTCTGGGCCCATCTTGATGAGTTCAGCTGCGATACCATCCTTACCAGTTGCTTTGTTGGTTTTGAGCTGGTGAATGGCATCCTTAACTTCCCTCAGCGTGGGAGTTGGTTCATTTCCGTCCTCCGCTGCACTGGCGTCGTCGTTCCTTCCGTTGCCGTGGGCTCCTGTGCCTACGTTCTCCACGCCGTTCAGGTGCTGATCGAAGTGCTGCTTCCACCTTTCGATCACCTCACGTCCGTCCGTCAAGAGGCCTCCGTCTTTATCCCTGCATATTTCGGCTCGCGGCACGAAGCCGTTGCGGGATGCGTTGAGCTTCTGATAGAACTTCCGTGTTTCTTGGGAACGGCACAGCAGTTCCATTTCTTCACACTCCGCTTCTTCCAGGCGGCGCTTTTTCTCCCAAAAGAGGCGGGTCTGCTGTGAGTCGGTTTCCACGGTAGGGCGATGGAAGTGCGAGTGAAAAATCCGGGTTCAGAATCGCGCTACAATATTCGTTGGTCAGTCGGTTTTCTCGGTAGAGCCATGCAAGCGCGAGTGTGGAATGCGGAATCAGATTAGCTTGAGAATTTTCGAATGGCAGACAATTTTCAGGTAAGAGTGATGGGGGTGCGAGTGAAAAATCCGGGATCAGAATCGCGCTACAATATTCGTTGGTCAGTCGGTTTTCTCGGTAGGGCGTGTAGTAGGCTGATATAATTGGTATTTTGTATAGCAAGCCATGATAGGATGTTGAGGAATAAACGTCATTCTTGTTTATCTACTAGTCCAATAAAGATCTGTTTTACTGGCTATTACATTGGCGACGAGTTTTTGAGCCAACGCGGTGCACTAATTTAAGTATTGTTTTAGATGTGCGTGCGCGTAACGTGAAGAAAGAAAGAAAAAAAAGGAAATAATGTTCCGAATTTGTTAAGAAAGTAAACCCAGCAGATAAGATTTAGTTCTTGGGAAAAGGGGAAGTAGACAAGGATTGCTGCTCACCAGATGTTGTTTCCGTGTCGTGACTGTACAAAGTGTAATGTGGAACGGAATCTTAAGTATGGACCAACTGTAGACTCTATTGCATTGATTTTTCAAAGTTGTCTAGCGGTAAGTTAACACTAATAAGTGCATTTGCTGAATTATTATGTAGACCACATTGAACAACGGTTGTGTGTAAAAATCTGTTGTAAACTAGCTATATTTCTTATTATGGCAAGCGAGGTTGAATTTCTCCAAAGATCCATCAGGTTAAAAAAAATCACTAATGTAGTGAATGTCAGCATCTAACCATAGTAACGCACGTTCACTCTGACAATAGTTAAAAAAAATAGCCTACTTTACGATTCATAATGAAAAATTACTTCTTGAAAACAAGATTCAAACTATTATTATTATTATAATTATTATTATGGGAAGAATGTAAAATAATATCAATTTGAAAGTTTGAATATTAAATCAAACATTGAGTACAATCATGATAGTATTGAAATATCATGGTTTATAATCTGACAAGCGCTCTAGTTTATTTTCTACAAGCAATGACAAAGTTCAACAGTTTGGGTTTAGTTTCAATATTCTGAAAAATCTAGAAAAGCAATAAATTTATTGTGAATGTAAAAATTTGAGTGGCGGACTTCAAATGAAAAAAAATAACTAGAAACTAAACTAAATTAATATTCAACATGAAAACTAGAAAAAAATGCTAATATTGTTCCAACTTGGAAAAGAATGTCTACTAATGGCACTTTCGATTTTGTTTATCATTTCACTGTGTTTCGAGTATTCTGTAATTATTTTTCCAAACAGGAAACAGTCAACAGAAAACTATATACTATAGAAATTAGAGAACATAATTTGATACTCATTGATTCAGGTAACAGAATTCAAATAACAATTAAATAAATTTTATTTTTTTTCAAGGTTTTCTTGAATGTTTAATATTACCACTGTGTTTTTAAAAATATGTGTTAAAATGACTGTTTTTGTAGAGATGGCTCATAGTTTATGACTGTAATATTGTAATATAATTTATAAGGCAAGGCTGGTGTTTTATGGTATCTGAAAAAGGACACTAGTTTACTTGTTCTGTAGAAACGATCACTAAAGCAGAATGAGGCCAACCAAATTACATTAGCTACATAGCATTACAGAAAGTGCATTCACCATTAGGAAAATTCCTGAGATGACATAGGGAACTCTGCTAGAATTCTAGTCCATTTCTGATTTCAAACATAGGGGAGACGTCTATCATAATCTTTTTGCTGTAGTGACCGAAACAGAGAAATTTAGATGATCATGAATTCTAGGCAGCGTATTGGTACGAAAGAGCAATAGAAGAGACTGCCAGAAAAAATATATATACAAGACATACTACTTTAAAAATCTTGCGGCAGAAAACCATTGCATTTGAGCTAGGATAATCTAGGTCAGGGGTTCTCAAACTTTTCAAGCTCGCGACCCACTTCTGGTTGTAATAGAACTTGACGACCCACCAAAAACAAGTATTTTCATAACATTTTTCATTTTCAAAATCTGAACTGAATTTTTCATTAAATAAACTTTATGGCTTGAATAGTGTGCTATTACTTGATTTGTAATTTATTTATTCTCAGACATTTTCAACTACATATTTAGAAATTAACAGGGCTTAATACTTTTTCTGAAGAAGATCAAAATAATGTTAAAATGACCATGATATCAGTTCCAGTGAACTCTCTAATTTAGTACATTTGAGATATGTAGTTTGATTAGCGATTCTGACTTCAAGCAATAATCAGGAACAATATTTTTTTTAACTCTAACACACATGTTGGGATTGAAAAGAACTTTAAAAACAGAGTATTCGGAGTTGATGCTTCTGCATAACAGAAATTAACTTGAAAATTAAGGCACACTGCATTGTCTCTCCATATCATGCATTTGACGGTGCGGTTTTTCATGATTAACACATCGAACTGCATGGCAAATCATATTTTCAATGCTACAGTATTGATGGATGAACTGCAAGATCCTTTTGAAAACACTTGATGACTGGAAGCAGTCATTGTGGCGTCGTCTTTGAATTTCATTTTAATTCTTTAGAAATCTAAATGAAAAAGCGAAAGTCAATCAAAATTTGACTCAATCTTTTTCAGAACACTTGGATAAATCGAAAACTTTGCTAGATACTTAAAGTCTTTAGGAAGTACCCTTATAGTTCCAGAATCGATTCCATCATACCGACTATGAATCATTCAAAAGATTTGTAGATTTAAACCAACCAATTCCGCCGATTGTTAAGAGAGTATTCCTAGATTACAAGAATGGCTATCACAATAATTTTACATAAGTTAAGTGACATTTATAACATTATTACCCAAACTTTGCGACCCACTAAAAATATGCCCGCGACCCACCAGTGGGTCGCGACCCATAGTTTGAGAAACGCTGATCTAGGTAGCATTGATTTTTCATGTCGTCGTAAACGGTATTCATGAGTATCGAAACGTTGATCGTTGATTTAAAAAAAAGTGTTCAACTCGTCCTCTACCGCGTGCACTTTGAAATTGGGTTTTATCGGATAATGCATGGGGTGAGAGATGGACAAATTTCGGATCGTAAAGACTATTAGAACAGCTAATGAAGATCGGGCTTAGGGAGAACTGCGTCGCATTGTTAACAGGAAAGTTAATTGTTTATTCACGCTACACCTGCCAAATCTGGAGTAGGGCCGTTACAGGTTTCACTTGGGATGTTTTAGAAACAGTTGTGGGTTTCCGATATGTTTGATATTTATATTGTTTGCCGTATAGTTCTGAGAGACGCATAGGAAAACAACGCGGTTGGAACTGGCCCCACGTACAGCTTGATGTTGTGGAAATATAAAAAAAAAAATCCCCAGTAGGACTTGGGTTCTGCTACGCAATAATACATCGTTTGTGTTGTAAGAATTGTGTCGTAACCCGTGTCATGACCTAGGTTATGTCACACCTAGAAAGAGCAAACTGTAAAGACAATGGAAATATAACAAAGATTTAATTTATAGAGATAATGTTCATATTACATTAATGAACTCCAAAAAAAAGTTTGGAGAAGTGAAAATTAAAAAAAAAAATATTCAAAAAATCAATTTGTCATGTTTTCAGATTTTGAAAACGTTTTGCTGCAGTGCGCGTTTGTATACAAGGTCGGTTGACGACAAAGCTGTTGATTTTGCCAGTCATGTAATATGTATGCCCTTCGATATTCAAGTTCATTAATGACAAGAGAAGTTGTTTTCAAGAAAACCATTCTCTAAAAGATCAAAATGAAGGAGCATGACTCAGTTCATTTGACACAATATCTAGTCTGTCATGAGACGAAGAAAGTCCAAAGAACTTTAGTCCATCACATCAGGTGATAAAGAGATATGCGTAGGGAACGAGAAGTTCTAGTCCGCATTAGAAAAGACCAAATGTAGGAGATCCGTCTCAGTCCATTTGGCAGTCCAGTCTACCTCGAGATAGATGTAGGAAGTATGACTTCAGTCCATCTATTTCGAAGGTAAAGGGACACTGCAAAGGAAACTCAAAGTTTCAGTCTGCAATGGAAAAGACCAAATGTAGGAGATTTGTCTCAGTCCATTTGGCAGTCCAGTCTACCTCGAGATAGATGTAGGAAGTATGACTTCAGTCCATCTATTCGAAGGTAAAGGGACACAGCAAAGGAAACTCGAAGTTTCAGTCTGCATTAGAAAAGACCAAATGTAGGAGATCCGTCTCAGTCCATTTGGCAGTCCAGTCTACCTCGAGATAGATGTAGGAAGTTTCACTTTAGTCCATCTATTCGAAGGTAAAGGGACACATGAAAAAAAAAAGTTTCAGTCTGCGATAGAATACCTGTAAATGATATATAGATTCCCAAATGTAAGGTATGTAGACTTAGCCCTTTCGGCAGTCTAATCTTTCATACGAGAAAGGAAGTTCATTGAACTTTAATTAAAAGCATTGAAAAAGTAGAATATACAAAAGCAATTATTATTATTTCAAATACAAATAAGTGTAACAATGCTATTTTATTACAGAATTAAATGAAGTTTCAAAATGGTGTCGGGAAACTGCTTTAGCATGTTATGGTAAACAAACTTATCGAAACAAAATATCAAGCATTGGTGAGAAGATCTATCCGATGAAGAAAAAGAAGAGGGAATATGAATGGCTAAGTATAAAGAAAAATAAAAATACATGCATAATCTTTTGAGTTTCATTCGTGAATATTGTTATTATAAAACCGGTTTCTTTTCCTACTTAGATTATCGTACCGAAGAAACCAAAAGCATACATCAGGATCAGCCACGTATATACGACTGCGGATTTGACATGAAAACAGTTCGATAACGCGAGGACACTCAAAGATGCAAACTCTGTCGATGTACGACTTTATTATAGAACAAACATTTTGTTAAGATAATTTGTGCTATACATTTGAGATTATGTAGAATCTAACTATTTTAGAGAAAAAGAGAGATGTAGTAGGCTGATATAATTGGTATTTTGTATAGCAAGCCATGATAGGATGTTGAGGAATAAACGTCATTCTTGTTTATCTACTAGTCCAATAAAGATCTGTTTTACTGGCTATTACAGGGCGATGGAAGTGCGAGTGAAAAATCCGGGTTCAGAATCGCGCTACAATAATCGTAGATCAGTCGGTTTCCACGGTAGGGCGATGGAAACGCGAGCACGAAATCCGGGATCAGTGGTCATCGTGATCAAATAAATCATAATCGTGATGAAGACCGCGACGTGTATTTCCATATAACTAGTGGATCATATCACCTAACAGAGGTGGCTCCTAGATCCACACCTTACCCTACTAACCACCATTCCTTCCCGTGACAACTGTGGGGGTGCTGTGGATTCCACGGTTTCTAGTAGCAACGGTTGTCGAACTAACATTCCTTCCCTTTCCTGATGACCGTAAGGACGTGGCCAGCGCCGTTATTGACTTTAAATAGCTGAACTCTCGAATTGTGCACATTGAGAATGGTTAGCTAGTCCCAAGCTTTCACATTCATTGGCTCTCTGTGCAACTTCGATTGTTCTGGTCAATCACGGAGTAGCAACTACGATGTGTACGGTTATCTTTGCTTTGCTTTGCTTTGCTTTGCTTTGCAAAAGAGGCGGGTCTGCTGTTTCCGCTTCTGTTTGTAACTTTCCACGTTCTGTCGAGTCCCTTGCTGCAGCATTACCGCCCTCGCTGCGTTCTTCTCCGTGTTGTACCGTGGCGGTCGCCGGTACCGTACATTGTTGATGACGGAGAGTTTTGGGCGCAATTTGACCATCACCAGATAGTGGTCAGAGTCGATGTTGGCGCCACGATAGGTCCTGACGTCGATAATGTCGGAGAAGTGCCGTCCGTCAATCAGAACGTGGTCGATTTGAGATTCCGTCTGCTGTGGTGATCTCCAGGTGTAACGATACGGGAGGCTGTGTTGGAAAAAGGTGCTACGTATGGCCATATTTTTGGAGGCGGCGAAATCAATGAGTCGTAGGCCGTTTTCGTTCGTTTGCCGGTGGGCGCTAAACTTACCAATCGTCGGTCTGAATTCCTCCTCCTGGCCTTCCTGAGCGTTCAAATCTCCTATGATGATCTTGACGTCGTGGCTTGGGCAGCGGTCGTACTCGCGTTCGAGCTGCGCGTAAAATGCGTCCTTGTCATCATCAGTACTTCCGGAGTGTGGGCTGTGCACGTTTATTATGCTGAAGTTGAAGAATCGGCCCTTGATCCTCAACCTGCACATTCTTTCGTCGATCGGCCACCAACCGATCACGCGCCTCTGCATATCACCCATCACGATGAAAGCTGTTCCCAGCTCGCGTGTGTTGCCGCAGCTCTGGTAGATGGTATGATTACCTCTAAACGTTCGCACCATGGATCCTGTCCAACACACCTCCTGCAGCGCTACGATGCCGAACCCGCGGTCCTTCAGTAGATCGGCGAGTATGCGGGTGCTCCCAATGAAGTTGAGAGATCGGCAGTTCCACGTACCGAGTTTCCAATCGCAAGTCCTTTTTGTTCGCTGGGGTAGTTGCCGTTGGTCTCGGTTCGTATTATTCTGTTGCTGATTTTCCGTTACAATGGTTTTTTACGGCTGGCTCGTAGGGCCTGACACCAACCCCCTACTTTCCGGAGGACCATAGTGCACAGTTGAGCTTAGAGTCCTTCCCTGGCACTCGGACGTATATCAGCCGCCTAACATGGGGATCAGACGCTGTTGTGAGCCGCTCCTCCTGGAGAACAGACGCTCAGGTTTGCCGAAGAAAACCCCCCCCCTTCCCTGTCAGCCTACGACCAAAGTTCCCACCGGGGTTGGTTACCCGATCTTCCCTAAGGTTGCTCATAGTTTCCGGCCGG
The DNA here is from genome assembly GCF_035046485.1 of Aedes albopictus. NCBI lineage: Eukaryota > Metazoa > Arthropoda > Insecta > Diptera > Culicidae > Aedes > Aedes albopictus. The sequence continues at coordinate 367,389,470 of NC_085137.1, forward strand.
TACCGCGTGGAGGTAGGGATAGGAATTGCTGGGCAGAGGCTAGTGGATCACAATGGGATCTGAATTGCGCAGCATACCCAGCCTTTACCGTGCCGTGAATATTTCAAGAAAAATCACTAGAGATTTATATAAAAAAAACCTCCACGAATTTCTACAGAAATCTTTCAGGTGTTCCCTTAAAAAGCATGTCTACAAAAACCGGCCAGATTCCTCTAAGTTAAGGAATGAAGCATATTCTTACCCTTGAAACTTATGTAAAACTTTCCCATGCAACCCAATCATAAGAATCTAGAAACAACATCTCGGTAGCACCAACCAACCCCTCATGTGTACGTATTCCCTTTCCCCACATCTATCGAAACCACACATATTTGCCAAGCACATCGCAGCAAGAAAATTCAAATCTAACGAGCAACGAAGCAATAGACATCTCCTGCTCGTTAAACCTCCGAGACAGTCGCGACAGCAATCGATTGCACACATCACATCCAAAATGCAGTCAACTAGCAGAAGCCCACCGCAGTCTCCTTCATGCACCCAACCTGTGAATCCTAACATCCAAGAGTTCTCGTACTGGCGCTGCCAGGAAAGCCATTTGACTACTATGAAAAGGAAATGGATTATTATTTTATTTCGTCTGAGTCCTTCCGACACGTCGTCGTTGAAATATAGAATTCGAATTGCACTAAACATACTACATACACATGGGGTAGTTGCATCAAATGTGGCACCGGTACGGGTTGAAGTAAATACCTAGGTGTCGTAATTTTGAAACATTAAAGATCAGGGATTAAAATCGAGTTTCCTCCAAAAACCGACTCGATGTGTATTCTTCGTAAGAAGAATCTATTATTGGCACATCTACCCCAAAACCCTGACTGCTACACCAGGAGTCAGAATTGTAGCAGTCACCATCAGCGGGATATGTGCTGCCATCCCGAGATCCTGATCGGGTACACAGTAAATGGCAGATAGGTACCTTACATAGGTATGTGATAGCTTGCGGCGCGGTGTGCAGCAGCACGGTGACGTTTCCGAGTGCCTAGCTACTAACAATGTCGAATGTTGAGGCACCACCGCGACGCACAGTGGCTGATTTCGTCATTTTAGCGCGCTTAATTAATAACTTTTTTACTATGAAGTTTACCGTCATGGTGTCTTCGTGAAAGTTTTTCACTATAATAAGAAGCTTCTTTTGAGCTTTTGTGAAAAATGATCAATCCCCCTAAAAGTGAGATAGAAAATTTACTTTTTGAATTTTTCAAGATACGAGGTTGATGTCTTCACAAAAGTTCTAGAAAATGTTGTTTGGAGCAACTTTGCCGAAGACACCAAGTTTGTAACTCCGTTACTTTTCAAGATACGTTACGTTTTCTTTCATCGACCCCCTGAAAAAGGTTTTTGCGCAATAACTTTCCAAAAATTGATTCTACAATTTTCCCATGTTCTACAAAGTTATAGATAATGGTAAAACACACAACTTTGCGGAACATGACATCCCGCTAATTCCAAAATTAAAATAGTTATAACGGTTTTTATAGTTTTTTGGGCCATATTTCAAGCATATATAACTTAGCTATAGGCAAATATATGCAAATTTCATTTTACGCATGTGAAAGTACATGTAATTGCCTCTCTTAGAAAGCCAAAATCATCAAACTGTAAGAAACTGTAAGATGGTTTTTGTATAGAAACTTACATCCATTTATGTTACTCTTATATGGGATTCATACATATTTTCAACATATTTATTTGACAGTTCATGTCAGCTTGCATTTTTATTGTTATTGTAAGTGTGTGTTAGTATAATGAAAGGTTTGTTGTGTATTCTGGATCATTCATGAAGTACGTTACATAAAAAGTCACCAACTTCTTCTATTTTCTTACTAACTCACAATGCTCCACGTAGTCCACGAAAAAAAAACGCATAAATTTAAACTTCTTTCGTCGGATCACGATTTAACAGCAGCTTTCTTTGAAGTGTAATAAGATTTATAATTTACTATAACCAATGTAGACATAGATATGTACTAGTGAGAGCGTTGACAGAATAGGTCACGCGCTTGTTTGGATTTTTTTTAAGAAATGGCACTTCATTCGCTCTTTTCGTGGACTACGTGTAGCACTTGAGTTAGTAAGACAAAAGAATTAAATGGTAAGTATTTATGTAACGTACTTCACGAATGATCCAAAATGCACCACAAACCTTTCTTTATATTAACACACACTTACAATAACAATAAAAATGCAAGCTGACATGAAATGTCAAATAAATATGTTGAAAATACACAGTTAAAAAAGAAATGTAATTTTAAGTTTATTTACATGCACATATTTGGAGCATGAAAATAAATACAAATTCAAACAACGATTTAAAATTACACGACCTGAAAGACGAAAAGGTGGCGTTGAAATTTAAACGTCGTTGAATTTTACACGAAGCTGGTGGCTCACCTGGTGTTTTGTTCCATTTCCCACTTTGTTCCCATGGATGCTGCTTTGCTCTCCAGCTGGAGGTAGAAAAATGAAATAAAACGACACCTCTCAGGAATGATTTTTCATGATTTATTCAATCTGTAACTTCCATAATTGTTAAATTTTAATTACATAGCCATATTCTTGTCTATGGTAAGCATTTACGGCGTGCCGTCTCCGAGCCGAAGTAGCGCTGCCGCGCGCGGTGCTGACTGGTGATGCAGGGAAATACACCCACTTTCTGAAAGGAGTTTATTGTTGAGTTCACAATCACATCAGCATTCGATCATAATTCACAGTTATCTCTCACTTACCTGCAGATAAAAACCAGATTTGGTATTGATATAGTGGTTTCTGCTTTTAGTGGTGTTGCGTGTACGTACACGCTGCATTACACGAACACCACCTGAGTTACTGGTTGAAAATAGTAAACAAAGATCAGCTGTTCCCGGCAAAATCAAATGGGCATATTTTCAACCAGTAAATTTGCATTAGTGTTTGTGACACCGCGCTGCGAAACCACAATTGTAGGCAAAAACAAAACTTTTCAGCAGCATAAAATCAGCAAATTTCTCCGCAAAAAGTCGCGTGCATCTCTTCCAAATTGAACATGACGGCCATACTACTATCGGTGCTGTTTTGTAGTCAATAATCTACATGTCGATTGAAATTTAAACGTTTCTCAATTGAATAGTCAACGTATATCGACTCACTTTCGTGAAGGGCATTAAATGTACAATTCACAGTAGTATCACGGGTTTAATAGTGTAATACTAAATGTATTTTAATGCTCCAAGTTTGTGCATTGATTTTAGCTCAATATTAAATAAAATTGTTGTTTCAAGTTATGTAAATTTAAAATGGAAATGATTTACATGTCATTGAAATTTACTTTCTTTTTGCTGTGTATATATAAATCCCATATAAGAGTAACATAAATGGATGTAAGTTTCTATACAAAAACCATCTTACAGTTTCTTACAGTTTGATGATTTTGGCTTTCTAAGAGAGGCAATTACATGTACTTTCACATGCGTAAGAGGAAATTTGCATATATTTGCCTATAGCTAAGTTATATATGCTTGAAATATGGCCCAAAAAACTATAAAAACCGTTATAACTATTTTAATTTTGGAATTAGTGGGATGTCATGTTCCGCAAAGTTGTGTGTTTTACCATTATCTATAACTTTGTAGAACATGGGAAAATTGTAGAATCAATTTTTAGAAAGTTATTGCGCAAAAACCTTTTTCAAGGGGTCGATGAAAGAAAACATAACGTATCTTGAAAAGTAACGGAGTTACAAACTTGGTGTCTTCGGCAAAGTTGCTCCAAACAACATTTTCTACAACTTTTGTGAAGACACCAAACTCGTATCTTGAAAAATTCAAAAAATAAATTTTCTATCTCACTTTTAGGGGGATTGATCATTTTTCACAAAAGCTTAAAAGAAGCTCCTTATTATAGTGAAAAACTTTCCCGAAGACATCATGACGCTAAACTTCATAGCAAAAAAGTTATTAATTAAGCGCGCTAAAATGACGAAATCAGCCACTGTGCGACGTGGTGAATCCCCCCATATAAATACACGCGCTCGAAAGCAAATGCCACAGCGCGGCGTCGAGGCATCGTTCGTTCATCGAAAAGGATAAAATGGGAACATCAAACAGGAGCTTAGCTTTTTGCGGAACGGTTGAAAGCGATGTTTGATTTGGTTTGGATGTGCTCATTAAAATTTTATGATTGGCTGAACATGGCACGTTTGCGTTATGTTCGGACTAACTTTTGGGGGGCGACGTGTTCGGCGGGGGTTTAGGTGCTGGGCCAGAGGGGGGCGGGGTTGTTTGCATTTTGCAATTTTGTTGCACTTTTCGGACTATTGCGGATGAAATTTGCTTTATGTAGATGAATGGAAATGTCGATAGAAAATACTCTATTTGCATTTAACACACCAACACAAATTAAACTCCCTTTTTTGTTTTTAAAATGGATGCTTGTTTGATAAATGCATTTTTTTCTGCAATGAATCACCTTTATGATTTGTTGATCGAATGAAATTAAAAATGCTTGAACTGAAACATTGAATAATAAATTCATACCTATATCTCACACGCGCACACTTATAATAAAAAAAAAACTGATAGGGCCTGGGACCATTTGCGCAGCAGGTCTAATTTTGAGCACCTTGTGTTTCGACTCAAAAATCTGTTCAAGACTAAATTGCACGTATCTCAACGATTTTTACAAAGTACATTCAGCTGCTTGGTTTCGCTGATGATATTGATATTATAGCTCGCAAATTTGAGACGATAACGGAAACGTACATCCGACTAAATAATAGAGCCAGACAAATTGGATTAATGTGTCGAAGACAAAGTACATGGAAAAGGGCTCCAGGGAGGAATCACCGCGCCCGCCACCCCGAATTTCTTCCGCCGGTGATGAATTCGAGGCAGTTGAAGAATTTGTGTACCTGAACTCACTGGTGACCGCCGACAACGACACCAGCAGAGAAATTCAGAGACGCATTGTGGCAGGAAATCGAGCTTACTTTGGACTCCGTAGAACTCTACGATCGAATAATGTTCGCCGTCACATGAAGTTAACTATCTACAAATTGATGATTAGACCGGGCACGAAGCATGGATCTACTTGCAGAAGGCCAACACGCCCTTAGAATTTTCGACCGGAAGGTGTTACGCACCATCTACGGTGGAGTGCAGATGGAAGACGGGACTAGGGGAATGCGAAAGAAGGACGAACTGCATCAGCTGCTGAGAGAACCAACCATCGTCCACACCGCGAAAATCGGGAGACTACGGTGGGCGGGTCACGTCATTAGGATGTCGGATAGCAACCCGATTAAAATGGTTCTTGAGAGTCATCCGACCGGTACAAGAAAACGAGATGCGCAGTGAGCTTGGTGGGTTGATCACGTGGAGGACGATTTGTGAACCATTCGCAGAATGCGGAACTGGAGACACACAGTGGTCCAGATTTGAAAATACCTGGCAAAAATTGCCAAATCATAGTAGTCTGCAAGTTTTAGCCTATATGAATGTATTGGAACATGATTTAGCGCTCAATTTCATTTTAAAGTCATTTTTATTTTTTGTCGAATTCTTCGAACAAAATCCGAACAAAATTGATGTTTTTCATACAATTTCACTATACACATATCATCATGGCGTTATTATTTTGGCAGGTCTTGGCAGTTTCATTTTTCTTTAACCAATTCTGCATACATAAATGAGCATTTGAACTGAATCTCCCCTCGGGGAGTAGCGAGGAGCGATTTGTAAGACACTTTGAAGTCGAACTGTAAGAATTTCTCATACTTATGACATGTAATGTCAATTTTGAAGCCAAAAGTGTTATTTTGATCTCTTGCTCCATTGCAGATGTCTGATATACAGAAGATCTTACAAATAAACTTTTGAAAGCAATTGTATTACTTATATCAATAGACTTTTGTAGTGGTTGAACTTGTTTATGTACTTTATCAAAAACTTAGCATTTTTTTCATCAGCAGCTATTCAGTGCTGTAACAACACACTAAAAAAATCTCAATTTTAATAGTGACACAATTGATCGAACTGCTTGAAAAAGCTTTGACATAAACATAAATCTGCCACATTTTTACACTTTTTGTGACGTACGTATTAAGTTTGTATTGTTTGAGTTCTTCCAGCCATAATGTTAAATCACAGAACTGATAATTTAGTTCTCTAGGCTGTAAATTTACGCGATATGTTACAGAAACATAATGATTATTGATGTTGAACTGTCAAACAGCACCTTACAAAATCAGATGAAGACTGCAGTCGATTGGAAATTTGTTTATTACGAAGGTGAAACAGCATGAAAACCGCTCATAAATTTAACACCGAGTTAGCCACAAACCTGGAAATGACAATCCGTTGCCATCAGCCGATGCAGCGGTAAACGAAAACAGCCACGCTCAGTCAATCAGAAGGCGGCTTTGTCTGCTTGGCTGCGATGACGGCTGCCTCAGTACATACATACACGCCAGCAGTGACGACGCGACAGCCGCACTGGCATGTTCGTTTATGGTAGAAGTTGTTCATCTTCGACTGCCATCTCTTCAACGTGGTGAGTCAGCCGAGAGAGCAAGATCGAAAACTGACACTCTGAGGATCAAAGTTCGATTCCCGAATGAAACTTTTTGTATTTTTTTGTTTCAATTTTCGGTGCTATAAATAGCACAGTTCTCAAGCAGCCAACGCGCTGAGCTGTTGCGGTAAAATTACATGAGTCAAACATTTTCCGTTTCCTGTAAAAATAAGATCGCACACAATTTTGCGTCAAATGTGTTGCTTTTATATGTCGGACTTATATGACACAAAATTACAAGATTTTTTCGAAGTGTGAAGGTACAAAATCAATATTATCAAATTTTTTAAATGCCAGTTAGTGCTCCTGGTATTATGGATGAATGCTCAATATACTGTATCCCATATATGGCATGTTCAAAAATTGAGTTTCTGCCAGCTTTTCTAAAAATTGGACCTCTGTGAGACGCACAGCCACAACCACGAGTCGAATGGAGACGACTCCTACGTACAGCATAGGGGCTGTTCATAAACCACGTAGACCAAAATTTGGCCATTTAAGACCCCCCTCCCCCCTCGTAGACTTTTGTCTATACAAAAATTTTAAGAACCCCCCTCCCCCCCAAAAAGTCTACGTGGTTTATGAACGGCCCCATAGGACACTCAGGTCTTAGTCTGACCGGTTAGGTGAGTAAGCGTTGTGAATCCTTCTTCCCGTGCTACTTGTGGGATTCAAAAAATAAATACAAATCAAAATAAAAAAAATCATGTGACAGTGGTAGTGGCGAGGTTAACCCTTCTTCTTCTTCTTTGTGGCTCTACGCCCCCACTGGGACTTGGCCTGCCTCGCTTCAACTTGGTGTTCTTTGAGCACTTCAGCAGTTATTAATTGAAGGGCTTTCTTTGCCTGCCATTGCATGAATTTGTATATTGTGAGGCAAGTACAATGATACACTATGCCCAGGGAATCGAAAAAAAAATCTCAACCGGAACGGGAATCGAACCCGCCGTCTCCGGATTGGCGATACTTAATCACTAGGCTAACTGGAAACCCCAGGTTAACCCCTTCGCAATTAATAGGTTAGCGTGGTCTCCTATGTGGAGATCTGAGACAGTAGAAGGCAGCAGCGCACGAATTACCAGTGTTACGTACGGTTTCTGAAAATGCACTTTTGATCACAGCACTTAAGTAAGCTTCAGGGAGATTTCAGAGGCGCTTTAAAGCGTTTCTTGAACGTTTCAGTTGGTTTCAGAAGATATTCAAGACGTTCCAGACTGTTTACGATTGTAGATCCGGTGACCTATGCTCAAGGGAGCTTCTAGATATTCTTAAACAAACATTGAACTTGCCACTTGTCAGCACAAAGTTGCATGAAGCTGTGTAAGCATGACTTTTGTTCAATCATTTAAGCACACAAGTTATACATGCTCGCAAAAAAATCTGTTCCGATATACGTGAACTCCCAATCACGGCAACGGGAACAAACGGGAACTATGCATAGCAACGGTAACAATAATAAGAAATGTACACCGTGAACGTTTTCTAGAACGCCCATATGGACAGCTGGAACTAGTTTCAGTTTACGGTGTATATTTGCTTGTTCTCATATTTGCCTTTGTTTGTTCACGTTTATCAGAACGGTTTTCTGAGCGTGTGTAGATTCGATGACTTATGCTCAAGAAAGTTCTTAGGAAACCTTGAACAGTCCCAAGCCAACCCCATTCCCCCTCATTGGCCCTCCTCCCTCGATCCCCGAGCACACTCTAAACTCCCCTTAACTCCACTTGCAACTTAATTTTCTTAAACCAACTTTATCCCTAACCTAAAACACTCGAACTACTCTGAACACAATCAGATTTTATTTAACGTTACCTAAATGGAGAGACCTGAATATATTTTACCTAAATGGATTCGACCTAAATGGAGGTTTGAATTATAGTACCAGCAAGGCCCTTATTACACTTCGAAAGTCAATAGTGACGGCCAAGCAGGACCACGAAAAACTTTTGACAAGCACTTGCAGAAGCGTAGGCAGCCGATGAAGACCTACCAGGCGGCACCCGTAAGGCTAGGCGGTTGTTAATCCCGAAAGTCGGCGTTAATGCCGTTAGGCGTTCCAGGAAGCTAAGAGGATGGGACTGAAAAGGCCGGCGCGTTCCAGATTCAAGCAGCAATCACAAGTTAGGGCGGGTCAGGGGGAGGACACTCCTTGTACCATTGTGGAGTGGAAGAAGAAAAAGAAGAAGGCAAAAGATGAGCAGAAGTGTAGGAACACCAAATCCAAGCGACATATGAGGGTAGGTGGTAAACACGAGAAAGATGACGCGCTCTTCATCGCTCTTCAAAATTCTTGAGCTCAAACGCGACAAGGACTCGACGAAATCACTCGCGGCAACAGTGCGAGATGTAGGTGGCCACCTCGGCCGTTCGGCTACGGAAATACCCGGCAACGATACAAGTAGTCTTGGTTTAACTACCTGTGGCGGACGTTAACACGTTCGTTAAAGGGAAGCTCAAGGTGGGTTGATCAGTATGCATATTGACCTTGCACAAGCTACCGGTGCGGTGGCTTGCTTCAGGTGATTGGAACCAAGACACAAGCCATGGGATTGCAAAGGCCCTGACAGGAGCAAACTGTGTAGATGACGTGGCGGTGAAGATCACGAGGCTGCAAGAGTTCACCCAAGTGCATTGTTTGGACGAAAAAGTGATAAGTGAACCACTCGGCAATTTTTCTTCCCTTTTGTTGGTTCTGTTTCAATTACCAAGCGGTGTATGTTCTCTCGTCGAGTCGCATGGTTCACGAAGGAACAGACGATGAGCGGGCGTCGCTAAGTGTAACACTTACCGATGATCTCTCATCGTTGGCTTGGGACAACTGTGAATAATCGTTATTTTTATCAGTATTTAATGCGTTTTTGCTTTAAAAACGTGAACTACTATTCAATTTAACTGTATTCATAACGTTGTAGGTTGTGTAGTCACAATAAAAAAGAATTATGACATTCAAAACTGTAAGAAAATGAACATTGAGCGCAAGCTGAAACTCGATACGAATCATGTTGCATGGAGCGTGAGCTGCCTGGTCTACTTGAGGCAACTTGAACAACGCAGAAGCTTGGTCGACTTTTCGAAATAGCCATCATTGTGCGAGAGTACTCTTGCCTACTCCGAAGGAATCTCAGAAGCAGTCGATACTCCTGCTCTGTCAGGTAATTTAACGAACAGTATATGGCCTGCCGAAGCAAGACACGATGCTGCACCTCGCCTGAATCCGAGCGCATTCCAGGTGACTCACTTCTCGAATAATCCGGATGGTCGAGTGCAGCCCACATTAGGGTGGGGCTAATTTCAAAAAATCTCTCCGATATATGATTTCTTAAGTGGAAAAAGTCAGCTGTACAAAAATAAGCGATTTCGGTTGATATTCAGGGGTGGCACAAAGGGTTCAAGTGAAATTTTTGCTAGAACAAACTTTCAAAAATCATTTCAAATTTAATTTTCAAACTTATTTTTTCTAGACTAAATCGGTGATTCTAGAACCCAATTGGACCAAATTTGTGCTCAAAATTGCGATATCTCTACTGGTTTCTGAGATATTTGAAAAAAAAATGTCGTTTTTTAGTATTTTTTGGGTTTGGTACCAAAATATGACATTTTTCTCAAATATCTCGGAAACCAGTGGAGATATCGCAATTTTGAGCACAAATTTGGCCCAAGTGGGTTCTAGAATCACCGATTTAGTCTAGAAAAAATAAGTTTGAAAATTAAATTTGAAATGATTTTTGAAAGTTTGTTCTAGCAAAAATTTCACTTGAACCCTTTGCGCCACCCCTAAATATCAACCGAAATCGCTCATATTTGTACAGCTGACTTATTTCGACTAGTAGGTCATTTTCCACTTGAGAAATCATATATCGGAGAGATTTTTTTGAAATTAGCCCCACCCTAAGCCCACATCCTCTATCACACGATACGTAGTTCGCCCCCCGTCCGAGCCCGATGGATCTCTTCCCGGACCTACTGTAACTGATGAAGATTGTCTGGTGGACAATCCTTCTTGTTCAGGTAAACTTAATGAACGTATATGTCGCGCCGAAGCCAGGATGGATGCTGCTCTCCCTAATAGACGATCGGTTTTGCAACCTACATCCTCCATCACACGATACGTAGTTCAACCCCCGTTCGAGCCCGATGGCTGCCTTTCCGGCCCTGCTGTAGCGAACGTAGATTGTCTGGTGGACAACCCTAACGGCGAAATAGATACCCAGCACAAGTTATCCTTCTACTATCATAATGTTCGTGGACTTCGCACAAAGATAGACAACGTTTTTCTTGCGGTATCGGCATGCTGTTATGACGTTATAGTGCTTACTGAGACGTGGCTCAACGATCAAATTCTGTCCCCTCAGCTTTTCGGGAGCTCCTACACCGTTTTCAGAAACGATAGAAATCGACATAACAGCCGTAAGTCACGTGGTGGCGGCGTGGTTATCGCTGTATCAACAAGAATAAGCAGTAGCATCGATCCTTCTTCTGTGCATTATTCTTTGGAGCAAATATGGGTGAGACTGAATTTGTCTGGCTTTCGAATCAGCGTCGGAGTTATATACCTTCCCCCCGACCGGAAGACCGACCTAACAAACATTAATAACCATGTTGAGTCACTAGAGTCTGTTTTTTTCAATTTGAGAGAAAACGATCTCGCTTACCTGTTTGGCGATTACAACGAGTCAGATTTAATCTGGAACACAACGTCCCGGGAAAACCCAACTGTGGATGCCATGCGATCTACTATGTCTATTGCATGCAGCAGCCTTCTTGACGGATTTAACCTTCACGGATAGACACAAATCAATCACGTTTACAATCAGAATCGACGACTCTTAGATTTAGTTCTCGTGAACGATGCAGCCATCGGAAACTGTTCGCTTTATGAGGCACCTAATCCCCTTAGCGCTCTTGATGAAAATCATCCTGCTCTGGAGCTTAACGCGTATCTACCCAGGCTCCTAGAGTTTGACGACATCTCGCATCAACCCGAGTTTGACTTTCACAGAGCTGATTTTGACGGACTGAGCGAACAACTTCTTCGATGTGATTGGCGAGTTCTGTTTGCGACAGATAACATCGATGATGCAGTAGATAGTTACAGACTAATGATCGAAACCGCATTGCCTGATTATGTTACCTTGCGCAGACCAGCTTTAAAACCTCCGTGGGGTAATTTTCGCCTGAAAAACTTGAAACGTAAAAGGTCAAAGGCCCTTCGACATTACTGTAGATCTCGCTGTGTAGTGACCAAACAGACCCTAACAAGAGCAAGCAACGAATATCGTCTGTATAATAGGTTTCTCTATAAACGTTACACAAGGCGACTGCAACGTAACTTAAGCAGAAACCCAACAAAATTTTGGAATTTTGTAAATCAAAACGCAACGAGTCAGGCTTGCCTACAGAAATGTTCCTGGGATCATCGTATGCGGCTTCTGTTTCGGAGAAATGTAAACTCTTCGCTAGTCACTTCCAGGGGCATTCAACGACAAAACAGCTACTGATTCTCAGATCGAAATCGCATTTAGAGATACTCCCCTTAATGTGTGTGAGCTATATATTCTTTGTCGGAACGGTGCGAAGGCGATTATCGACGTTACTTTTTGTAGTCCTGGCCTAACAAGTAGTTCGAACTGAAGAGTTGGCGATGGCTACACTCACAGCGACCACCTGGCGGTTCGATACGGTATCGACTACAACAACAGCAGGCAGCGGGAAGAAGAGGCGGTAAGGCCAAGGTCGATCCCTCGAAAGTGGAAGACATCATACTTCGAAGAAACGATATTTAGGGAGGCGTTCCACCGTGAGCGCAACCTACTTGGTTTAAGCGGTGACGAGCCGGTAGCGGAGCTCTCGCGTACGTGCAAGTCCACCTAGAAATGGAAATGGGGGACCACCACCGGGCTACTGGTTGAGTTCATCGATTTCGGACCTGCGCCGCGCCTGCCTACGGTCTAGGCGGCAGATGCAGTGATCTGAGGAAGAACGAAGCGGATGACGGATTGTGTTCGCCGCTGCAAAAGCAGCACTGAAGACCGAGATTAGGGCAAGGGTCTCTTCCAGAGTGCCAATGTGAATCCGTGAGGTGATGCCTACAGGATCGTGATAGCCAAGACAGGAGGTGTAATTGCTCCTACACAGCAGTCTCCAAGGATCATCAAGGCTTCCTTGGCCTTGGCCTTCGTAGGACAGCTGGAGACTGGGGCTGATGATTAGAAGAGGGTCTCCAATAAGGAACATGCGGGGATAGCAAAGTTCTTCAGCATAGGACAGTGTTCCGAACTTGGCCTTAAGTCACTATTGCAGAGGCATCTGGAATGTTCAGCTCTGCTATGCAGAAATGCCTGAACGAGAGAGTTTTCCCAGAGGTTTGGAAGCGGCAGAGCCTGATATTATTGCCAAAAGCGGGAAAACCACCCGGATACCCGTTGTTGGCATATAGACCAACATGCTGCATCGACACGGAAGGGAAAGTGCTCTAGAAGATCGTCCTCAGCAGACTGTTGAGGTACACCGAAGATGTGAATGGTATCTTCTCTTGGGCAACCAGTTCTGTATCCAGAAGGGGAGGTCGACTATAAGGAACGCATTCAATAGCGTAAGTTGGACGGCTATTGCCGATGCACTCCTGCGTTTGGGAATACCCGAGTACCTGCACAAGATTCTTGCAAATTACTTCCAAAATAGAGTACTAGTTTACGACACAGAGGTGAGTCGGATTGATTTCACATAACCTCAGGAGTTTCGCAAGGGTTTATCCTGGGTCTGGTGCTATGGAATGCCATGTACGACGAGGTGTTGAGGGTATAGTTTTCGATGTCTGTGGCGTCGCTGATGGCAATTCACTGAAGGTCTACGATGAATCGATCGAAGTGGAATTGATTGCAGTTTACTCGATCGAAGTTGTGGAGGAGTGGATGAGCTCCAGGAAACTGGAAGTGGCTGACCATAAAACTGAGGTGATGGTTGTGCACAACCAAAAAAAAATTGAACGTGCTCCTTCATTTTGATCAAGTTTGCTCTACTGACCGCGCTTCATCCTTAGTAGATCGCAGTAACGGCACATCTCACAGCATCTCACCCGTATAATCCCGAACCGGTATGCAAACGCACTATTTTTGAACCACCCGCTTCGTTTGCGTTCGCTCTTTGCACCGGGCCTAGCTAGCTTAGGTAGTGCATCTATTTATTGCACTTCAAGGTCATCGCGGCCGCGCGTGCCGCTACTCTCGGTGGGGCAATATTGATTGAATCTATTTAGTAAACGCCAACTGTGAACCGTCCGACTGACGGAGGAGGGGCTGTTCGTTGACAGGCTGGGTTATGAATCTAGGAGTAGCGTACCTCCACTCCCCGAGCACTATTTAGTAATGAACTAGCGGGAGTCGTGGTTTCGACGCGGGTTCAAAACGATTAACGTTTAATGATCTTAATATGGTAAATGCAGCAGCAAAATACTCAATGTATCCCAACCCTCTATATGGCGAATGTACCGATATGCAGCTGGAATTTATTAACCATCAAATATTACCGATATCAATCCTGTTGAATAATCGCACCAACTCTTGCCATGTAGAGAACTGATCGCATTAGAAATGCATATCGTATGCAAACAAATTGCCATAGTGCACTTTTGACCAGAAAAGCAGCGCAGCAATGCCGTCAGCCCCCTAGCCAGCTGTTTAGTATGCATTCGCTTGCACAATCCCGAGCCGAGAATAGGATTTCCATTTTTGCGTGTGGCCTGGTTCAGAATTCACTTTCATCAATTGCTAATCGCGTTTAAATGAATGAATTATATTACCGTTCGCTGGCAATAATTACGATTATGCAATCGAAGCAGCTTTGATGGTTTGCGATTCTAATACGCGAATTAGAATTCGTTTTTTGAGTGATTTGGATTAAACAGTGCCATTTATTATAAAATGATGCAGGAACTATGATAGGCAGGCGCTAGCGAGTTGTATTTGCAGGATCTATACAAACGAAAGTAGCTCGGTGATATTTTCACTTGTTTTACATAGAGGATGTGATTAGTTTTGCACAAATATAGATAATTACACCATCTTTTGATAAGACCACTCAAGAATTGATCATAATTTAATAGGTGTAAGGATCCTAATATGAACCTTCGATGTAGCAGCAGATGAAAAACCCTCTCACGAAATGTTGTATATCATATGCTAAAGAAATGCAAAATATTGCAACACAGTGAAATTGACAAACTTCCAAAAGATTAAATGTTATAAATGATTACGCTTGATAATTTTTGAGTGTACTAAGTAATGTAAGTGTAGTCAGCATACGCAGTTAAATCTGCCAAGTGGGCACTACAGATCAAATTAAACTATAATTATCGTACATAAAACTCCAGGAAACGATTCTGAGCCAACTTTCACCAAACTAATAATATAACTATTATATTCAAACAGCCATGCGCTCCGGAACATCTGTCCCAGCTGCGCATAATACCAAGTTCCCAAATTCGAAGCGCTTCTCCCCAATCACTAATTTGCCCGAAAATGATAATTGATACCTTCTGCGGGTTACGGTAAACGTCATCATTCATCAGATTCGATCAAAACGGCCATCCATCTTCCTTTAAAACTCGGCGAAACGGAACACGTGAGCAACGAAAAAAAAATACACCGTATCAAATTCAAACGCGCTGCTGCATATCGGTTTCACCTTTCATCAAATGTTTACGCCTCCTGCTCCTGCGGAAAGATCACGACGGCGATGACGACGACAACGATGAAGACGAACACGCGGTTGCAAATCGGGTCCGGTGAACAGGTTCTTCCCCTGGATGCAAAGGTGTGCCCCGTAACGGGATTGATAAGAACAACCCGCGTTTATAGGATGTTTGAGGAAAGCGAAAGGCGAAAAAAATCTCATTGCATATTTACGGCACACCTTGCGCAGGAGAATTGCTGTTTGAGGTGACTTTCAATTAGGTTTTTTTACATGTTTGATGATTACCAGTCTAGGGTGACTATACCGAGGGAATATTTTATCCTCAACTGGTTATTTAGTTAACGAGTGGTAAAAATATGATGTTTTCACGACTTGTACATTTTTCGCATTTAGTATTATACGCCTCCAAAAATATGGCCATTCGTAGCACCTTTTTCCAACACAGCCTTCCTTATCGTTACACCTGGAGATCATCACAGCAGACGGAATCTCAAATCGACCACGTTCTGATTGACGGACGGCACTTCTCCGACATTATCGACGTCAAGACCTATCGTGGTGGTTTGACTACCGCCACGGTACAACCTTGAGCGACTGAAACAACCGGATGTCGCCTCAGCATACGCGCAGAATCTCGAGGCCGCGCTCGATGAGGCCCCTCTAGAGGACTGCTGGAGTAGTCTACAGTGAAAGCAGCCATCAACGACGCAGCCGAGAGCACCATCGGGTACGTGGAACGGAATCGACGGAACGAATGGTTCGACGAAGACTGCAAAACGGTATTGGAGGAGAAGCACGGAGCGAGGGCGGTAATGCTGCAGCAAGGGACTCGACAGAACGTGGAACGTTACAAACAGAAGCAGAAACAGCAGACCTGCCTCTTTCGGGAGAAAAGGCGCCGCCTGGAAGAAGCGGAGTGTGGAGAAATGGAACTGCTGTGCCGTTCCCAAGAAACACGGAAGTTCTATCAGAACCTCAACGCATCCCGCAATGGCTTCGTGCCGCGAGCCGATATATGCAGGGATAAAGACGGAGGCCTCTTGACGGATGGGCGTGAGGTGATCGAAAGGTGGAAGCATCTCAATTAAACTGTGGTCCATGTCAGCATCTCAAAGTTGGAATTTTTGGCGATTGTCTGATGAAATTATGCACCTAAGTGTATGTATTTAACCCTAAAAGGGATACCTGGGGTCCATTGGACCCCAGGCGCCTTTCAGAGCTCGTCTATGATGGAACACACTCAGCGAGGTGACGAAACTGAGGCCATGAAGGTATCCCCAAATATAATATATTTAGAATATGGCCCACTCTTACGCTAAACCGGTGAACGCATTTTACCGATAGCAGCGACACACTATGACTCGCGGTCGAACTAATTTGCTACCGCAAACCAGAAGGTCACTATGATTGAAAATGAAAGCGATAAACAAAGAAAATTTTATGCGAGCTCAAAACGCCATTTTTTGGTGCTACACGGTTCCTCGTTCAAGTGTGTGGGATTTTGTGGGATTATGTGCTGGTTATGGAAGAGAGTAACGATGGCTTTCGCTTATTAATTGCGGTAGGAGTTGCAACAATTCTTTCTATGAGCTCGGACATGGCCCAAGTCGTGTCACGGTTTTCGGTTGGGACAATAGTGTAAAGGTCTCATACGCAATCCAAAACCCATAGGATTTTTCTCACCGCAACTTCCTGAGGGATATTACAATATTTAGTAGTGCGTGAGACAGATCTAACCGCGTTTTTCTCTGATTTGCAAGCTGTGACGCAACCAGAACGAGTCCCGTATATAGCAGAAACCCACGATTGTCAACATCTCAATCGAGATCTGTAACGGCCCTTCTCAATACTCCTAGTTTGATTGGCATGCTTAGAATATCCTTAAAAATTCCCATCCAACAATGGCCCGGTCTTCCTCGTCTGATTTGCGGTTCGACCTAATGCGTATCTCGTCGTCATAACTTTTCTGATAGCCATTATACTCCAGAATCTGCCCGAACCTCATCCCGTGTATTGACCGACAAAAAAGTCAAAGCACACGAAACGAAACAAAAAACAAATTTAGGCTCTTTTTCATGAATACCTAGTCAGAACTTTGAGATTGGACATAAATACGACAACCTACGACGCCCTACGACATTCTCTTGATTGACTTGCGACGCAGAAATAATAAACAAAGCTACTTCGATTATTCTTGTTCAAATGGTTCGACTTTCTGCCGCCAGTTGACGCTATCAACGAACAAATCCGTTCGCCGCTAGATAGTATGAGAAATGCAAGAGTGGGTTATCTTGTACTTAAAAATCTTTGGTATCCCTTTTAGGGTTAATATTTGCTATTCCTACCATTTCTATTGGAAGCTGTTTCGGGCCTAAGCGTTTTCTGAGTGGGCTTATGTTATTGTTGGTAGTACAAGTGAAATCTGCTATAACAATGGGTATATTCATATAACCAACTACATCTACGATGTATGCAATAGTTCATGCTATGCTATTCTTTACTCCTTTTTGAATTGTACACATCATTTCTGACGCATATACTAAGAAAAGAATAAAGAATAGCAAATGACGGAACAGATTCCAAAAATATTTTGAAAATGATGTTAGGTATTTCTGTCGTGGTGTGTCACTAGATAAACATTCAACGATGGTCCTAGTTTTTTTTAACAACCATTTTTGTCCCTTACAAGTGCCACACTCCGTGGTCGAAATGTTGGGAAAAAATCAATAAATCGTTTGAATTTTTAGACTAAGGTTCCCAAATCCTGCTATTAGAATATTTATATTCGTTCACTAACTTGTTGTGGAGCAGACCTGGTGTGGTGGTTAGAACACAAGACTATCACGCCGAGGACCTGGGATCGAATCCCATTCCCGACATACTCACAAAATGTGGGTTCTTCCTTCGGAAGGGAAGTAAAGCGTGGGTCCCGAGATGAACTAGCCTAGGGTAAAAAATCTCGTTAATACAGACAAAAAATAAATAAAAACTAACTTGTTAGCGTAAGCGTTAGTTCAGTTACGGTATACTTCGTAGATTGGATACTAACAACATTCATGCTCGGATTGCTTTTCGGAACAAGGTCGGGGAGTTAACTTTGCTCCAATCTTATGCAAGAATACCAAAAGCACAAATGTCATTATTCCTGGCCACGCCCATCATTACTTGGGATAGGGGAAGAAAAGTTCTACGAGAAGCTAAACCGCTCGCGCAGAAGCTATGTGCCACAAGACGACATGTGCCGAGATAATCACGGGAATATTCTCACGAGCGAGCGTGAGGTGGTCGAGAGGTGGCGGCAGTATTACGATGAGCACCTCAATGGCGACGTTGCAAGTACCAAAGGTGGCGTCGTGGTAACAGATCTAGGAGTATGTGCACAGGACGAAAGACTTCCGGCCCCTGACCTTCAAGAGATTGAGGAGGAGGTTGGCCGGTTGAAAAACAACAAAGCCGCTGGAGCAGATCAACTACCAAGCGAGCTTCTAAAATACGGTGGAGAAGCACTGGTGAGAGCACTACACTGGGTCATTACCAAGATCTGGGAGGAGGAAGTGTTACCGGAAGAATGGATGGAAGGCATCGTGTGTCCCATCTACAAAAAGGGGACAAGTTGGATTGCGGGAACTACCGCGCGATCAAACTACTGAGCGCTGCCTACAAGATACTCTCTCAAATTTTATGCCGCCGTCTATCACCGATTGCAAGAGAGTTCGTGGGGCAATATCAGGCTGGATTTATGGGTGAACGCGCTACAACGGACCAGATGTTCGCCATCCGCCAGGTGTTGCAGAAATGCCGCGAATACAACGTGCCCACACATCACTTCCCAAGTAACACAGAAAACATCTTTTGAAATTGAATTTTGAAAAGATGTATTATAAATGAATTATAAGAGAAATTTGTAACATCTTTAGTTGAAAACATGTTCTTACCAAGTATTGCGACAACAAGCTGAAAAATAATACCATCAACATATTTGGAAGTTGGTTTTACGTCTAAAATACCTGACCTATACAAGTTCGGAAACGTATAATTTTTTGTTGTAATGACGTGTTATGTCAAACATCAGTAGAACATATTTTTACCAAACAGATCGATCATGTTAGTTTTACTTTGAAAATACGTTGAAGGTAGTAGTATTTGCATTTCTTGAATTAAGAATTCTTGTGTTTAATTATATGTTCTCAACCCTTTATCATCGCGTTTTTGGCGATATGCTGTAAATAATGTATAATGTCATTTTTGATTCGCGATTACTGATGAAATTAAGCACTTGGTAGCCAGGAAAGTTGTTATTTTGTACTTGGTATATGATCGGTGATGGGAAATCATCCAAACTATTTTGAAAACGTAATAATCAGCTTCTCATTCACTCGCGGTTATTTATTCGATTTAATTCGTGTACTTACTCGTAATATACTCTCGTTTCGGCTCATAGATTCAACGATAAATGAAACTATGCTCTAAGAATCAAATCCCCAAGATTGTCAATTGGTATGTTTGTTTTGATTTAACTACCTCCATGTCTTGTTATATTATGGTCGAAAATAAGTAAACAATACCTTTTCACAACTTTTTCGGCTTGATGTTTAAAATACTTCAAAATGATGTTATTTCAAGGTAATTTGGCAACAAATAAAGTAATATGTTATTAGGATGTTTGATGGATGTAGTTTGAACGCACTACAGACATCACTTTTCATTAGGCAAGGCATGATCAATTCAAGATAAAATTACAGTGCCTACTAAAAAGAACATACATTTCGTATAAGATGGAAATGTTTTGTTTTTTTTTTTGCTGTATTATCAGAATGATAAAATTTGCAAGTTATTGGTATGCTCTAATATAAAAACTATAACATAATAAATATATGTTTTGAATATATTTTTAATTACACTTTTTTTTTTGACCGCACTGTATTGGGATGCCACCATGTTGCCTTCAAGTAATCTCGATTGAAAAGTATTCCCAAAGCAAAAAAAACATACGGAATATTTGTATTATTAAATATCAGATTGAAAGCGCATGAATTTATGGTGTATGAAAACGTTCATTTCACCATAAATCTGTGTCCGCACAAAAGATCTGGTCATGGTACTGGACAATGACTACATGATTATTTTATATTTCAAAGTCATTAAAAAGTGGCAAAATAATGTTTAGCCATCATCGATCCGTGAGAGAGGAGCTGGAAGTAGAAACGTTGTTTTTTTTTGGAGCTGTCAAATACTATCGAATGGTTACCATTTGGTTTACAGCTTACTTCCTGCTAACATGATCGCAACAAGAAGGTATTTTCGAAGTTGTTGGATAGTTCTGAAATACATATTATGATGTTCTGACGATGTATCAAAAAACATCTTCAATAACATCAAAGATGTTGTATAATCCGCCATTTTTTGCGCTTTTTCGGTGGTATAAGTGTATGAATTTTAATTTTTCTTATTCTTGGCCTAACATGAGTATTTGTATGAAGCGTGTATTTTATACATTTATATAACATAATGTGTTACTTGGGTTGTTCATCGATTTCAAATCGGCGTATGATACGGCGTATGATCGGCGTATGATACGGCGTATCGATCGAGAACAGCTATGGCAGATTATGCACGAATACGGATTCCCGGATAAACTGATACGGTTGATCAACGATCGACGATCGAGTGATGTGCGTAGTTCGAGTATCAGGGACACTCTTGAGTCCCTTCGAATCTTGCAGAGGGTTACGGCAAGGTGATGGTCTTTCGTGCTTGCTGTTCAACATTGCTTTGGAGGGTGTAATACGAAGAGCGGGGATAAACACGAGTGGGACGATTTTCACAAAGTCCGTTCAGCTGCTTGGTTTCGCCGATAATATTGATATTATTGCTCGTAAATTTGAGACGATGGCGGAAACGTACATCCGACTAAAGTGTGAAGCCAGGCGAATCGGATTAGTCATTAATGTGTCGAAGACAAAGTACATGATGGCAAAGGGCTCCAGAGAGGAATCTCCGCGTCCGCCACCCCAAATTTATATCGACGGTGATATAATCGAGGCGGTTGCAGAATTCGTGTACTTGGGCTCACTGGTGACCGACGACAACGACACCAGCAGAGAAATTCAGAGGCGCATTGTGGCAGGAAATCGTTCTTTCTTTGGACTCCGCAGAACTCTACGATCGAATAAAGTTCGCCGTAACACGAAGTTAACCATCTACAAACGTCCTCTATGGGCACGAAACATGGACCCTACGTGCAGAGGACCAACGCGCCCTTGGAGTTTTCGAACGGAAGGTGTTGCGTACCATCTACGGCGGAGTGCAGATGGAAGACGGGACTTGGAGAAGGCAAATGAACCACGAGCTGCATCAGCTGCTGGGAGAACCAACCATCGTCCATACCGCGAAAATCGTGAGGCTACGTGGGCGGGTCACGTCATCAGGATGTCGGATAGCAACCCGACTAAAATGGTTCTCGAGAGTTATCCGACCGGTACAAGAAGACGTGGAGCGCAGCGAGCTAGGTGGAGGACGATCTGCGGACCCTACGCAGAGTGCGGAACTGGAGACAAACAGCCATGGACCGAGTGGAATGGAGGCGGCTACTATGTACAGCAGAGGCCACCCCGGCCTTAGCCTGACCGGTAAGGTAAGTAAGGGGAAGGAAATGTTGATGTAGCACTTATTTAAGAGGCCTCCAACTCAGTGACACTTCCATAAGTAATACGGAGTGGGTGGTAGGGAGATGTTTTAGGTCAAGGATTCGCCTGAAAATCTGGCGATGGACCCAAGGAAATCAAAAGATTTTTTTTTCTATTTATTGTTTACATATGTAATTATGTTTTTGCTCAGTGTGAAGCCCAAGCAGAACCGATCTCTCCAGGGCAAGCATGGGAAAACTCATTCGCTCACCCGAATGCCGGCGATGCAAAATAGCCAAAAGAACGCCAACAACGCTACACTGAGTGAGAGCACGGCGCATCATGAACGAACGCAACACGAACGGCTCGCCACCGACGCCACCGATGCGAATCAGGAGAGAAACAAATAGAGTGTGAAATGAATCAGCTAGGATCGGTGTATACGAAAAGAACGTTCGCTCTCTCAACTACCGAGTGGCATTCAGCTGATTGAATCAAAACGCGCTCACTGATTCAATTCCCAGTACTGAATACTTCCACCGAACGCTAAATGAGCGTTCCAAAATAAATGCTCTCGCACCCGACTCAGAATGCAAACATTCGTTCAATATTGGTTCGTTCGTCTTCGGCACACAGACTCAGTAGCGATTCATTCGGCCGTCGTTGCTTGCGTCGCTCGGTGCTCGGCGATTCAAAAGAATGGGCAATGAATGTGGAAGGATTTTGCTTGGCTGGGGGAGAAGCACACTCGCATCAGGTTGTGCGTGGTTGTGAGTGAGGGATACGCAATAAATGAATGATTTTTTCCCATCCTTGCTCCAGGGTCATCGGATTTTTACAATAAATGTTTAAAACGCGAGGAAAAAAAATGGTGGCCCGAGAAATAAGAACATCTCTACAAAAATAAAAAATAAAATCGCGTAAACCGAGTTAAATGAAAATAAGATCAAAAGAGATTTTTTTTTCTATTTATTGTATAAATAATTATGTTTCTATTCAGTGCGAGACACAAGCCCAATCGATCCCTGCAGAGCCATCGGAACTTTGCCAATAAATGTTTAAAAAAGGTTGGAGATCCGAAAAAAAATCTATAATAAACACATCCACACCCGCGACATTAAGAAACTCGGCTCGAAGAAAAACGACGCATAACTGGTTTTTGGGAAACTCAGCACCATCAGCTAAGGACTAGCATTCATGAATTACACCGCCTTTAAGAACATAAATTTTAACAACATCTACTCCCAATACAGTCTCCTTTGTCATTATACCTACACTGCCTGTAATCATATAACTGTCCCATGTGAGTGGAAAACATACAAAGTTCGGGCCAATGAAATTTAAGAATCACCACTGTAGATGAAGTCGCTAATTGATCAGTTGTTGATAGACGGACATTATTTTCATACATTTTCGATGGTAGGACCTACCGTACCACCAACATCGATCTTGAACATTTTTTTGGCGATGGTCAAGCTGTGTCCAAATCTCTCCGTCATGTTTGATTCCGACGGTCGTATGTATTTGGTTTTTAAGAGGAACTTTAACCTTATGGTCATTCGTCCCTTATTCCAGGATTTAGCCGACGGCTGTCTCGGTACAAATTTTGTAGAGCAACAGAAGCAACGCGTTTGCTTACGCGTCATCCTTTGGCACGCCTTAATCTGATTCCATTGCATCAAATATTCTAATGGTAACCCTAATTATTTCAGAACGATCTCATGACTTAATGGAGAAACAAGTTGCAAGCGATACGCTATGCATTGAAACGATGAAGTAACCACAGGCAATTCACTTTCTGGTTCGGCAGATGGCCCTGTTTGGCTCCCGTTAGGTTTTAATTGCAGTTCAAGTTAGCATGTCTCTTTGACAACCCTCCTAAATTATACTTGTTTTTTTTCGGTGGTTTGGCGTAAGTATTGGATCGAAAGTTGAGAAAAAATCTTAGATTGTTGCCGCCTCACTGCAAGTGAGTGCAAGCTGTATCAATTTCAAGTAGCGGAACGTTGAGTTATCCTGATAACGGTCGAGATATGCAATGCGGAAGAGTTAATATTTCAACTCGGTCGTATCACGAACAGCTGCCCGAACCTGATAATTTGAGTTGGAGCAAAAAATCTGTAACATGCTCCAATTGAAGAATTTCAGCTGTGGTGTTTTCAACGCGATTAAAACACAACCGTTACAACAACTGCCGATGCCTTACGATGTGCTTTGCATCGGTTAATTTCAGCGCGATATCCATAAATTATCACATTTAACTAGCACTTGTGTCACGTAGCGTACTTTTGATCCGGCTACGACGCCACCATCGTTTCGATTTATTAGCTGCACAAGCACGTTCTAGTCGTCCGACTACCGGCATTAGAACATCAGAAATGTGCAATGGTTTACTTTCCTTCCCAATCGACATTGAAATTTATTACCCAGATCTAACGTAAAATTTTAGTTTGCTCGATATTTTATACACCCACCTTATGCGAGGGACACACTTGGTTTCATGAACAACATTTGACTTAGACTTTGAAACCATTTTAAATTCAATACCTATCCTCAGGAGTTTGTTTAATAAACCCTCTAACGCCTGGATATATTTTATTCCTTGCGTAAGTTGCATGTCTGGGTTGAATAATTGAAAAGGTTAATCATTTTTATTTTTTGAACATCTAAAGATGGGACCGTATCACGGCACAAATGACGGTATTTAATATCTACCCTCCGTCATACCATCATCAAAATTAGATGCAACCGATCATCAACCTATTTACTGGTGTGTCAATCGAAACCGCCGACCAAAAATAGTAAAGTTATGCAAATCAGAAAAGAAAGTCCTGCCAAGCCAAAAGGTTTTCACATTGACGGCAGCACGCCAAGCAATCGAACTGCATACGAGCAGACATTACTCCTGCTCTCGTACATGATTACGCTACTCTGTTTGGTGGTTCAAGCTATCCCCCCAAAAAACGTCATTCTATGCACTCATCGGTTTCAAATGCACCAGTGTAGTAATTTACCCACCTACAATTGTGTGTAGATACAATACAATCTCGAAAGGGTTGCTCGGTAGGTGAGTTCGGTAGGGATCGTCAAACCGTAAGCAACGAGTAAAGTAATTAAACGTGGACATGAGGTTTGTAAAGTGTCCACCATTGCGATGGACGCTCGTTAATTTACACGGAAAGACGGAAGAGCGTTGCCAAATCGCACCGCAGATTTTTGGCACCGATCGGTCGCACATGTTACCGATCGGCTGCTGGCTGCTGGGGATGAACTATTATGTCACTCGTAATTTTTACTTTTACTCGAGGGAAACGATGCAACTGTTTGTACACCGTTTAGCAAACGTAAGGGATTGTGGGAGTGTGTGTGTCCCTTAGGATTTTTATAGAAATACGAAAATTGATGCATTTGGATGTAGTAAATTGGCAATGGAATATGTTCGCGAGCCATTGAGATCGTCAATGGACAGAATGTCACACTAGAGGTAAGATTTGAGATGAATTTGTATAAAGCAGATGTCGACAGATACAAGTTCTATGAAACGCAAATAATATATTGATATATTATTGGGAAACATTAGTACTTACAAATATTTATTTGCACAACATTTTACCTTATCCTACCGGTCAGACTAAGCCTGTGCGCCTGAGCGTCTCCAGTTCTGCACTCTGCGAATAGTTCGCAAATCGTCCTTCACTTGATCGACCCACCTAGCTCACTGTGCACCACGTCGTATTGTACCGGTCGGATGACTCTCGAGAACCGTTTTAGTGGGGTTGCTATCCGACATCCTGATGACGTGACCCGTCCACCGTAGCCTCCCGCGGTGTGGACGATGGTAGGTTCCCTAAGCAGCTGATGCAGCTCGTGGTTCGTTCGCCTTTTCCAAGTCCCGTCTACCATCTACACTCCGTCGTAAATGGTACGCAACACCTTCCGTCCGAGAACTTCAAGGGCGCGTTGGTCCTCTGCACGTAGAGTCCATGTTTCTTCCTGCCACAATGCGTCTCTGAATTTCTCTGCTGGTGTCGTTTTCGGCGGTCACCAGTGTGCTCAAGTACACGAATTCTTCAACCGCCTCGATTTAATCACCGTCGGGGTGGCGGGCGCGGTGATTCCTCCTTGGAGCTCTTTGCCATCATGTACTTTGTATTCGGCATATTAATGACTGATCCGATTCGCCTGGCTTCATTCTTTTGACGGATGTACGTTTCCGCCATCGTTTTAAATTTGCGAGCTATAATTGGTATCATCAGCGAAACTAAGCAGCAGAACGGACCTCTTCAAAATCGTCCCACTCGTGTTTATCCCCACTTTCTTTATTACACCCTCTTAAGCAATGTTAAACAGCACACACGAAAGACCATCACCTTGTCGTAATCCTCTGCAAGATTCTTAGGGACTCGAGAGTGTCCCTGATACTCGAACTAGGTATGTACATCACTCGATCCATCGTCGCCTTGATCAATCGTATCAGTTTATCCGGGAATCCGTATCCGTGCATAATCAGCCATAGTTGTTCTCGATCGATTGTATCATATGCCGATTTGAAATCGATGAACAAGTGATGTGTGGGCACGTTGTATTCGCGGCATTTCTGCAACACCTGGCGGATGGCGAACATCTGGTCCGTTGTAGCGCGTTCACCCATGAATCCAGCCTGATATTGCCCCACGAACTATCTTGTAATCGGTGATAGACGGGGCATAAAATTTGAGAGAGCATCTTGTAGGCAGCACTCAATAGTGTGATCGCGCGGTAGTTCCCGCAATCCAACTTGTCGCCGTTTTTGTAGATGGGACACACGATACCTTCCATCCATTCCTCCGGTAATACTTCCTCCTCCTAAATCTTGGTAATGACCCAGGTTAGTGCTCTCACCAGTGCTTCTCCACCGTATTTTAGAAGCTCGCTTGGTAGTTGATCTGCTCCAGCGGCTTTGTTGTTTTCCACCCGCGGACCTTCTCCTCGATTACTTGGAGGTCAGGGGCCGGAAGTCTTTCGTCCTGTGCACATACTCCTAGATCTGTTACCACGTTACCTTCGGTACTTTACGTCGTATGCTGCCATCAGGTGCTCATCGTAATGCTGCCGCCACCTCTCGACCACCTCACGCTCGCTCGTGAGAGTATTCCCGTGAGATTGTATGACAATTGCCAGAAAACCATTTGCCAGAATCAATTTTCCAGAATGATTTTTGCCAGAAAACCATTTGCCAGAATATACCATTCCCCAGAAAGCCATTCGCCAGAATAGACCATTTGCCAGAATGGACCATTCCCCAGAATTAAATATTTCCTCATATTTCTCGGCTATTGTTCTACCAAACCAGGGTCAGAAAATGTACGAGTTTTCGCTCTTAGTATCATACGAACGTATCTACAATGATCGATTTCTCTTTATCTATTTTCTTATTGGTTAAGAACATGGCCGGCATATCATTTTAGATTGTTTTTGTTGTTTTAGATGCTAGTCCTAGTCGACCTTTACTTAAACACACCGGGAGATCATCCGAATATTGGCCATATTTCCCGAATATAATCCGAAGAGAAAATCGATGAAGAAAAATCGATCATTGTAGATACGCCTGTATGATACTAAACGCGAGAATTATTTCCGTTGAATGTGTTATGTTTTAGAAATACCACAAAATAAAAGGGGAGTAAAATAAAATAAATAAAATTGTTTTCTCATTATATGATCTTACAGATAGTTTACAAAAAGGTGGAGGAAAATACCTTATTTTTTAACAGTTTCAAAAACAAGGCCCTAATTTTCTAGAAATTAAAACCATTGGTGAAATTGTTAGGAATTTTTATGGCAATTGATATATGGGCACTGTAATAAAAAGAACATCTTTTAATTAAAAAAAAAGAACAAAGTTTTTGATTGAATTAAATATGAAGAACAGCCATAATTTCAAAGAAAGGTAAAATTTGTGATGGAAATGTTGTAACTAAGTTCCTCTATCATATCCACTTTAACATAGCAATATCTATGCTGGCTCATTAGGCAGAAGGAAATAAGTCAAATTATAATGGGGCTGAATAGATAGACCCTGTTAAATCGGTCGGGTAAGGCTTCGAAAAATCTGCCTATTTTAAGAAAAAGTAAAAAGTTCAGAAGAATGAATAATTAGTTGGCCTATTATAAAAAGGAAAACAAACTATGGAGTTAGCTTAGTCTTACAACCACAGGGGCTATTCATAACATCTGGGACCATACTACCCCGGTCCTTATGGCACATTTTCATACGAAATATAGTTAAAAAATGTGTGCCTTTTCCTAGGACTACGTTACGCATTTGAATGTTTGGACTCTCAGGTTTGGACGTTATGCCACGGGCTTCGTCAAAAAGACCTGAAACTTTATGGCCGCGGACTATGATGATACTGCACCACAGCAACTTGAAAGAACAACCTTTTATTAAAAGAAGGATACTTCTTCTATGAGAGGGATAACAGTTTGGCCACTTCAAAATTGAATGACAGTTTCACTCGTAAGAATGGTCAGTTTTTAAAAGAATGGAAAGTTAAGATTTTTGTCGCTTGTCAAATCTTTAACAGCGTACTTTGAAAGAACAGCCTATTATCAAAAGAAGGCAAATCTACTACAGAGTTAGTAGTTTGATCGCCACAAAACAACAATTCCAGAAAGAACAACCTTTGATGAAAAGAAGGAAAATTGTCTGATGGGAAATTTAGCAGTTTAGCCAAACAACAATGTTATGAAAAGAACAACCTTTCTCACAAGAAGTAAAAATCGCATATGGAGTTGATAATATAAGGAGCTTAAAAATATAACCTGTGTGACAAATGTTGCTTGATCACCATTTTGTCATATATCCACTCAGCCTGATGACCTTCTTGCTTTTAGCCTGATACCAAAATGGTTTAAGTGTCTGTATTAGAGAGATTTTCAGCGCGAGGCTGGTTCATCTCCCATGTGACACCAAAATATCAGTAACTCAAAGATAGCCACTGGTCCTTACGCTTAGCACTCCTTTCAAGAACAGCCCCCGCTCAAAAGAAGGGAAATTTCATGATAAGTTTTTTAGCAGTTCAACCTCAACAGTATTTTAAAACAAATCTTCATAGAACAGCCTAAACTAAGATGTTTTATTTGCTTTTGTAGCTTTTACACAGAGATTGAAAAAAAATGAAACTTTTGCCAATACGCAATGAGGTGAGGTCAAACAGAATATTGTTGCCCCAATGTCAAGGCTATTATTCTGGCCTAGAATCTAGTCAAACATAAAATTAACATTTATTCTGATAAATACAACTATTTCTGGGGAGTGTCCTTTCTGGGGAATGGTCTTCTGGCGAATGGTGCATTCTGGCAAATGGTTTTCTGGGAAACGGTCCATTCTGGCAAACGGATTCTGGCAAATGGCATTCTGGCAAGTCGCTTTCTGGCAAATGTCATACAACCTTCCCGTGATTATCCCGGCACATGTCAGCTTGTGGCACAAAGCCTCTGCGCGAGCGGTTCAGCTTCTCGTAGAACATTCGTGGGTCCTTAGCGCGGTACAGCTCTTCCATTGCTTCGCGATCTCGTTCCTCCAGCTGGCGCTTCTTCATCCGGAAGACTGAGTTCTGCCTGTTCCGCGCCTGTTTGTAACGTGCCTCATTTGTTCTTGTACGGTATTGCAGCATTCTCACCCATGCTGCATTCTTCTCGTTTTTCAACTGTTCACATTCGCTGTCGTACAAGTCGTTTCTGTGATTCGGAGTCGCGAAGCCTAGTGCTGTAGCCAAAGTACTACCAATGGCGGATCGGATGTTCCTCCAGCCATCTTCAAGTGTAGTGTAAGTAGGCTATTTGCCTTTAATAGGTGATATGGAGCATGTGACTTACCTGAGTCTCATCCCAGGGGCACCTAGCCTGATGAGAGTGAGTTTGGGGAGCTACGATGGCCCACACCGTCGTTAGTCGCTGGGTTCTCTGGGTACTATTCACACACGCACTTTGCTCAATACGGCGGCCCTGCCAGGACGTCACACATCGGAGTACTTCCGGTTTCGGATCAGCTTTTCGTCTTCAATTGGTATTTCTCACTGCTTAACACACACGGTCCTCCGGGGAGGTCTATTCCACGAGGTCCATCGTTTCTTCGGGGTATCAAAATCCTCACTTCCCGTAAACGCGGTTCACTATTCTCGCACTGCCGAGAACGCTTTTGGGCGCCAAAGGGGAACACGGATCTCTCGACACAACTAATCGCACACGCGGTCTGGTGGAGAGCCCTATACACGCAAAAAAATCCGTTCCGATATATGTGCACTCCCAGTCACGGCAACGGGAACAAACGGGAACTATGCATAGCAACGATAACAACAATAAGAAATGTACACCGTGAACTAGATTTCACGTTCTCTAGAACGCCCATATTGACAGCTGGAACTAGTTCCAGTTCACGGTGTATATTTGCTTGTTCTCATATTGGCGTTTGTTTGTTCACGTTTATCAGAACGGTTTTCTGAGCGTGTATAACGAGGTTACTCGTCCCTCCGGGGGATCGCAATCTGCACTTTCTAAAAACGCGGTGTTCTCTTCTTCCGGACACTGGGTTATCACTGTCTCTGGGAATTCTACGGGCTTGGCGGAGCACCGGATCGAACACTGTCCCAAGAAGCTATCACACACGGTCTCGGGTATATCTCACGTACTTCGCTTGTTCGGTTTCACACATCTAACTCGCACCACAGCTCAAGGCAAAAGAACTTGGCTTTGGGGTTGAGCCCGGATGCAGTTTTTTCAACACGTCTAATTTTTCGGTGCACTTACTCGTTTAATTCACACCGATTCGCCGTCCCATTATTGCAGCGAGAGCCAGCGTTTTTATGGAGATGAGTGCAGTGACGGTGTTTGAAGTGGGAAATTTTATAGGGAACTTTAACAATTTTAGGCCTTACTTCAACACAAAAACAATTTACAAAATGTTTATATATATTTATCTTAATGGGACATGCACTGCACATGTAACAGTAGCTGCGCCAAGCTGCTCTTCCGTTGTTAGGGCCACTGCTAACTGCTGCGCGTAGTCTTGAGCCACTTCTACGTTACGCAGCTGTTCGATGTTGAGCCGCGGCGTTTGACTTCGACGCGTGGTAATAACTGTCGAAAGTTTCGAGTGCATGCATACAGCTACTAAGTAGTGATCCGAATCTATATTCGCACTGCGGTATGTGCGGACATTGGTTATATCCGAGAAGAATTTACCGTCGATTAGAACGCCCAAGTAACAAAATTAATTTTTTGCAATTTCTCATCGTAATAGGCTGTTTTACCTCAAGCAAATCTGACAGGAAAAGGCCTACTTTCCCACACCAAATCAACAGTGCTGTAATGGTTCATTACAGCACTGATTTGCGTTGCGTAATGAACCATTACAGCACTGTTTTCAGTTTTGGTCAACTTCTTGATGCTTTCTGGGCGCAGTTTTGAAAAATTGTTACAACTGCACAGTACATATAACCTGTTATGTTCAGATTTTCTCAAACATGACTATGAACATCAGTGTGCAGTTTGATGAAAAAATTTGGTTGAAAACTATCCTCAAGGATAATTTATAGAATTGCAAAAAACGTTGTACGCAACTCGGTGCAGAACTCGATTTTTCCAGCACTCGTCGTAATTATCCAACTCGGCAAGCCTCGTTGGATGAATGTACGACTGGTGCTGTAAAAATCGTCATTCTGCACCTTGTTGCGTAAACTACTATTATAATGCTTTTGAAGTATTCTTCAACACCTTTTCTTTAAAACCATGCATAAACCAAATTGCTCTGCAACACGACATCAACTCAACCATAAACCCGCCATAAGACCAAAGAGGCCCATCCTAAGATGCTCTTGGAGAGTTGTTTTTAAATTTCTCTTAAAACTTGTTGTACTTCCCAAGTTGTCTTCAAGGCGAATTGCTCTCTCTTTGTAGAATTCTTCAAGTGCACGATAAAACGATAATAAATTTGTCAGTGTTGTTGCTGATGCAGCTTTTATGTCGACAGAAAAGTTTGGTGAATTAAATTGAAATTAAAAACACAATGAAAATGACACATTATTGTAAACGGGATTAATTTATTACACA
The DNA here is from genome assembly GCF_035046485.1 of Aedes albopictus. NCBI lineage: Eukaryota > Metazoa > Arthropoda > Insecta > Diptera > Culicidae > Aedes > Aedes albopictus. The sequence continues at coordinate 367,421,488 of NC_085137.1, forward strand.
AATTGGAAATATTTCCGTGGTGTAACAAGGATGCCAAATGCCAAGCGAAATTCATCGTATATATGTTGCAAGATACTTCCAAAAATTGCAATGCGCTTCCATTATAACGCACTAATAAAATATTTAAAAATATTATTCCTGGTCATGCGAACATTGCTCATGAGTTTTCTCAACATGGCTTCCATTGAAATCTAGGCCGGTGGTCGGTCCATCATCGATGGTTTTAATCAACATCACCATAAGATCGTCTTAAATTTCTTTCAACTCATGCCAGAGCTAAAAGCATAACTCAAGAATACTAGGATTTATAACGTTCTCAATGCAGCCTGGTTGGCCTCCATCCAGAACGCCTTAAATTTATTTCATCTTATACAAGGGTAAGAAGTATTACTCAAGAGTACTCAGGTTTATAACGTTCTTGATAAAGGTTTATACAAACTCCGCCAAGAACGTCATAAAACATGTACGCCAAATTGTAAACAAACAATAAATTATCGCACCGCGGTGGATTTTGTCAATCTCGTCCGATGAATTTATGTATCAGCCCGGTACCGTTGCCAACCAGGCAGACCTTTTTCGATAACCGGCCTTGATGCGGTGCAGTGCCTCATTCCTCCGGTCAGCACTTCCAACAGGTAAGTAGTTGTTGATTTTGAAGATCGAAGATTGGAGCCCCGATTGCACGGGAAACGACGTCCTAGATGACCATACCCTCATTTCGAATGCTGCAACCGGAGGAACTTGGCACTGCACCGCGTTGCGGTTTGGTTTCCGGGTAGGTGTTCTTGATTGGCAGCAATAATGGAACGATGAGAATCAAAAGCTGATGCTAGAGTTTTTTCTTGTATTTTTCATGTACCAAACTGTTCTTATGCGAGAACAGTTACTCTTGATCAGGAACGGATGATTGAAGATAACTACAAGAACCTTATAAAACTGAAAATAAGTTCAACAGTTCTTGTTGTGTTTATGGTTTTATGAACTGAACCTCAAGTATTTTTGGAGGTGTTTTTAAAACCACATATTGACGAAGAATAGTTGTGCTCAGCTGAGACTCCGATAAGATCAATTAGAATATGCAATGTTCCGATAAAACTATCATAAAAACTAGGAGTGTGTAATGTCTGAGACATAACCGCAATGTTGACGTAGGACTAATTTTTAACGCATAATAAAGAATTTGGGGCTCACAGATGAAGTAAACGTGTATCCATTCAGCAAAAATAACGGCCAGAGTAAAATCACTATATGCTAAAGACTCGAAATCTGGCGATTGTTGCTGGTAATGATGATTCTCGTATCATGACGATGATGCTGCCGAGCAATGCCTTTAAAGTTGAAGGATTCGTCATTGAAATAATCGTCATCATTGAAAATTCGTAAGCAGTTTTCTCGTACAAAGCTGAAATTTCCGCAGTGAAAATGTATTCACTGTATTGCGGCTGAAGATTGGAGTACAGTGAACTTATTTTCACTGCAGAAATTTCAGTTTAGAATGAGAAAACTGCTTTCGAACTTTCAATGATGACGATTATGTCAATGACGAATCCTTCAACCTTAAAGCGCATTTGACAGGTATCCTACTCGATTGGAATGACATTGACAGTAAATTTGGAATTTCAAATACCAAATATACAGCGGTGTATATTTAGTAGTAATTTACGTTTAGTAAATTAAACTTTATCGATAAACTAAACTATAAAAATTAGAATTAGTTGAATTTTTAGAAATAATTGAATAATGCTCCAAATAACTCTTTCGGAAGCTTTGGGGCCCTTAAAAGAACCATTTTGGTATAATTCATTGCCACCCATGCCGCCACCACCGATTGATCCGAAAAGAATCGAGGCTTCATTGGACAGAGGGCGGTGCCACCCGCTTGCTCATCCGTTGAAGCGGATCTTTTTTGGGATCTTGCTGCTGCTGCCGCCGACAATCCATGAAAGAATCGGGGCCCCGGCAAACGAAAAGTGACGTCAATCGAATTTTCGTTTGCCGAGGCGGATTTTTCTTTGGATGTTGCTTCCGCTGCTGCCTCCACTGCCGATGGATCCGAAAAGAATCGAGGCTTCATTGGACAGAGGGCGGTGCCACCCGCTTGCTCATCCGTTGAAGCGGATCTTTTTTGGGATCTTGCTGCTGCTGCCGCCGACAATCCATGAAAGAATCGGGGCCCCGGCAAACGAAAAGTGACGTCAATCGAATTTTCGTTTGCCGAGGCGGATTTTTCTTTGGATGTTGCTTCCGCTGCTGCCTCCACTGCCGATGGATCCGAAAAGAATCGAGGCTTCATTGGACAGCGGGCGGTGCCACCCGCTTGCTCATCCGTTGAAGCGGATCTTTTTTGGGATCTTGCTGCTGCTGCCGCCGACAATCCATGAAAGAATCGGGGCCCCGGCAAACGAAAAGTGACGTCAATCGAATTTTCGTTTGCCGAGGCGGATTTTTCTTTGGATGTTGCTTCCGCTACTGCCTCCACTGCCGATGGATCCGAAAAGAATCGAGGCTTCATTGGACAGAGGGCGGTGCCACCCGCTCGCTCATCCGTTGAAGCGGATCTTTTTTGGGATCTTGCTGCCGCTCGGTGCTGTCCGTCCGCTGCTGTGTGTGCCGATGAAATGATCGAAATGAGTGTGTGCACCACTTATATAAGTTTCGTCGTGTCGCCTCACAGAACTATGCTTGATTGTGATTGGTTGGGTAAGACTGATCTCAAGCTTTTACTAATTTTCAGCTCCAGCCTCAGTCAAGGCACATCATTCAATTGAGCCTCAGCTAGGAAGCATAAATTTGTGGTGTTGTAGGTTTAAAGCTTTTACCATAGTTGATGACGTCAAACCCGACATCAACCTATCATTCACCTATTTTGATTTTAGCCACCAAACCTAACATAGACCCAATAGTTGATCGATGTTGGTCCAACAGTGGCCCAACATTCGATAAAAATTGACCCGACTTTAACCCGACATTCGACATTTTTTCAGTCTGGCGGAATCCAGAAAGAAATCAGAGGGAACAGCTTTTATACCCCTAGATTAGCAGATGCAGCTCCTCCCATTCGGCTGGCTTTCCAGAATATTTCATTTGCATGGCCCGCCCCGCCTGCTTCAGACGCTTCAAACGATTAATCAACCCAGAAATGGAAAAAAAAATTCATTAAGCGTTAAAGTAAACAAAATATTGGATGATTTAGATCATTTTAATTCGAAAATTGTTAGAGTTAAACAATGTTTTACGGAAAATAGTTCTGATAGGGTAATGTGTTGCTGAATTCTGGGTGGAACCATTAGTGGCCGGAATTAAATCATTCATTTTTCGGGTGAACCACACTTTTCTCGATTGATGGAGTAAAATTATCTGATTTACAACTCTTGAAGAATCATTTTTTGGTGATCCTGATAAGGACCGTTTGATAAAGTAACGATTTCAGGAAGAAAATGGCATGAAACCGCCTTGCCACGCAATGCGTGTTGGTTTTCTCCGTGCTAATCCTGCAGGATGCCACCGAAAATTGGTAGGCCGCTTTCTGCCGTGGATAAGATTCATGACGCTATCAGCACGATAGCCGAGAGTCGCCACTGGGTACTGCTCAGGTGTGGAGGTGACATCCACCCTGCTTGACTAATCCAACGAAAATGACGAAAGAAATCAGAGGGAGCAGCTTTTATGCCCCTAGATTAGCAGATTAAGCTCCTCCCATTCGGCTGGCTTTTCAGTATATTTCATTTGCACGACCCGCCCCGCATGCACCAGACGCTTGAAACGGTTAATCAACCGAGAAATGAGAAAATTTCCATTTAACGAATAAAGTAATCAAAATATTGTAAGGTTAAGATCATTTTAACTCGAACAACGTTATAATTTATCGATGTTTCACGAAAAATGGTTCGGATAGGGTTGATAAATTCCGGATGGAACCATTAGTGGCCGGCATCATCATTCTTGCGGGGCCACCAAGCATTCAATCTTTCACTTTTCGGTTGCACCACACTTTTACCGATCCATGATGGAATGAAATAATTATCTGATTCACAACTCTTGATGAATAATTTTCTATGGTCCTGAAAAGAACCGATTGAATATTGAAAGATTTTAGACAAAAAATGACATGAATTTATCATGCCACGCAATGCGTGTTGGATTCCTCCGTGCTGAAAGCTGAACGCCGTCGAAAATTGGCCCGCCGCTTGTTGCCCTGGATGTTCCTGATGCTATCATCAATGCGCCACCGCCAATCAATCGGCGAAAGGACCGAGCCCCGAGGACAGCGACGCAACTCGCAAATTCGTATGTCGCTGATCTTTCTGTGGATTTTGCTACCTCTGCCACCACCGCCGAGCAATCGATGAAACGTATTCTTTCCTTCGTCTGCCGCGTTAGACGGTTAGAAGGCGAATGTGCAACAGCACCCTTGCCGACAACCACCGACGCCGAGCCAACACGGCCGTCAAAGAATAATGAGCGAAAACGCAAACGAAGAAAGTGGGCAGCTCTCGTTCGATGCGTTCACCTCGAGACGACAAAGGCAAATGAGGGAAGATGCGAAGAAGCAGTAGCTTTTATATTCGACGGGAGCATCCAAAATGTGCTCGATCGTGATTGGCTGGAATAAACATGGGTTCACTTTTCCCAATTTTTCAATAGTTTGTTATTGAAAAACAGCAAATATTATTATTGGACATAATTGGTGTAAAGATTTGCAATCGATTGGTGCCAAAATTTTAAAAATTCAACAAGAAATGGCTGAGCTATTAAAGCTCAAAATCTCCACTTTAAACGTAACGCGGCTGATTTCTGAAAATTTAGAATGACACCCGGTATAGAAAAGAGAGACGTAGTCCTACGTCAAAACTAATAAAACCAAATAGAATTAAGATTGTTACTTGGGCGTGGTCGATTTGGTTTTCCGTTCGATGGTCGGGTGATTTCCAGGTGGTATTGTGGATGTCTTTGCGAGGAATGAAGGTGCTTCGGACTACCATATCACGGGAGGCTGCAAAGTTTACGCATCGCTGGCCGATATCATTTGATACGGCGTGCAGGCTGTTTCGCCCGATTACCGGTCTGTACCTTTTCTTCCCTTCATATCCGCGCGTTCGTGTCTCCGACAACGATTTTCACGTCACGCGGCGAGCAACCATCGTATGCGCGTAGAACGCTTCTTTCTCGTCATCGGGTCTCCCTTCGTGTGGGCAGTGGACGTTGATGATGCTGTAGTTGAAGAATAGGGCCGTTTCTTAAATCTTAACATGCACATCCTTGCGTTGATCGGCTGCCACCCGATCACACGTTGTTGCATCTTGCCCAACACTATAAATCCTGTTCCCAGTTCATTGGTGGTGAAACAGCTTTGGTAGAAGGTAGCTGCTCGATGCCCGCTTTGCCACACTTGCTGTCCAGTCCAACAAAGTTCCTGCAACGCCACGATGTCGAAGTTGCGTGGATGTAGTTCGTCGTAGATTATCCTGTCACATCCTGCGAAACCTAGTGACTTGCAATTCCATGTTCCAAGTTTCCAATCGTAGTCCTTATTTCGTCGCGTGGGTCTTTGCCGATTGTATCGAGTCGTATTTTCTCCTATGTTTTTCGCAATGGGGATTTTTACGGGAAGGTTATTGGGCCTGCGTCAACACTCCTGTCTCGCCGGAGGGCCATCGTGCCAGTACTGTTTAACGTCCCAACCAACACTGGGACGACCACGCTGTTGGGGCTACCACCTTGGATCTAGCTGAGCGTGGTGCAGCGTTTCTTACTCAGCTGCTGGATGCCAGATCAGACGCTGTTTGAGCCACACCTCCTTGGAGAACAGACACTCGGTTCGTACTTCCTCAATCTAGCTGAAGTCAGAAGGACAACAGTGCCCAGGCTTCACTACCAGCTGAGCACACAACTCTTAGCTTACGGTCTTTGTCATCGCTTGACCCGTGGAAGCATGAGGTGGGAACTTGTGAAGATCAGAGCTATGTTGGACGCTCTCATTTCTGACTCACCGTTTTGCATCCCAGAACTTGGTTTTCATATACGAAATTGCGTTGCATACGGTAGTCAACCATTTGTCACGCATAATATATAGCAGTTTCCTCCTTTGGCGAATGTTTTCCGAACATATGGTGCCAACAATTACACACTAGGTTCGTGTTTTACGACACTACATGGAAAAACACTTAAATCTGCGAACGTCTTCGCCAATTACATAAATTTACCCAGTCTCCCTCGCAGTTGCACTGCTGTCACGACGGTGCAGTAGCAGCACACACCACGATGCGATTGCTGGCCACATCAAACTTCCGCGATGCATCTCTGGTAAATACCTACGCAAACGGACATTTGGTTGACCATGCAGCACCGTCCATCGGGAACAACATGTTTCAAATTGCAACAGTGGCTCTGGAGTGCTGTGAGATACTTGGTGCTGTTCATTTGGGTAGCTTTGGAACGTTGGAAATGTCGAAGTATGTAGATGTTGCAGAATATCTAACCACAACTTAACAAGCCGAAATTTTAGGAACTTCTCGAAAAACAATCAACGTCACCCCTTTGTACTGTACCCCTATCTCCACCCAATCTTAGACGGCATCCCGTCGGTGCCCGTCTGTCCAGTACGAATCCGAAGCCAAACCACGACGGAACCCGCACTAGATGGAACCTGTAATTAGTATGATTATGTCGATTGAAGTACACACGACGGCAGCCGGCAGTGGACATCCGAAGTCGAAGATAATCAAGATTTACTTCAAACATTATCGGATTCAAAGACGGCAGCAGTCAGTATGAGTGTGACACAAAGTGGCAAGAAAGATGCCTACATGCTGTCAAGCTTCCATTGGAGCAAGGCATTCGAATCTGCATAAATCGTTCCATCCAATGCACATTGCACTGGCACTTAATACCCATCGGGAGGAGATACCGTGCGGCACATATGGGATCGTTCTCACGTGTCGATGCATTTACTAGAATGTGAGATTAATATGACTGCTGCTGAGCTAGTATTTGTCGAGTGCGGCCTAACGATAATGAATTCATACCTACATGGTACGCATTACGATTCTTAACAAATCAATTAAGGCTTATGCGGAGAACGCATATTTGAATTCTATGGGCAGCATCTATGTTGATAATCGGTATGCAAAATAGTTTAGGATTATAACACTGAAGAGTTGTTGGATTTGCATCCGCCTGTTTAACTATCTTTTGCCATATATGTATGTAATTAATATAACTGATCAAACATCATATCGTTTTCGGGCCGTGTGTTTTCATTGGAATGGCCCAACTGGGCACCTACATATAGCCAGTAACCACTGATGTAAAGACGTGGGTATTTAGCATGGTCAGCTGAGGGTGACATGTCCGATTTCTGGTCGGTCCAGGACCAGGAACTTTTCATAAAGGAAATTTCCTTGACTTCCATGACTTCCAATTTTTGATGCAACCGGTTCTGGTAGATTGTTTCATGGTTTGTTCTAAGAAATGCATCAAATATTGCTTCCACGATTCCTTCAGATTTTTTACAGATTATTCTGCAAGGAATCATCGACGAAATCTTCCAGGATTTTTCCATAGCATCCTTCAGTGATTCCATCATGAATGCTCCAGAGAAATTTTCAGGAATTCCTCAATGGGTTTCACCAGACATTCCTGCAGAAATTTATCCTGGTATATCTGTGGAGGTGCATTCCGTGATTGTTCCAGTGCTGTTTTCGATTATTCCTCCAAGAATTTCTCCAGGGATTCCCAAAGGAATGTCAACAGAAATACTTTTAGGTATTTCTGCAAGTGTTCCTTCAGAGATTTCTTCAGGGACTTCTCTATATATTCCTTCAAGATTTACACTAGAAATTGCTCCAATAATTTAATCTGAAATAATTCGAAGTATAGCAGCAGGATTGTCTTCCAGAAACCCTTACATGAAATTTTACCAGAGTTTTGCTAAAAATTTATCCAGGAGTTGCTTAAAACATTGTGCAATACATTCTTTTGGGAGTCCATTGAAAGATTCCAACAAAAATTCATCCAAAAATCATGGGATTGCCTTTGGGATTTTCTTCAGGTTTTCCTTCAAGAAATTCTCCAGGGATCGATTCACACGGGAATTTCTTCTATGTTTCTTCCAGGAACATTTCCAGGGATTATTTTAAAAATTCCCCCATGGATTCCCTCAGGAACACTTTTTAAGGAGTTCCTCTTGGATTTTTATCAGGAACTCCTCCAGGAGTTAATTCAATATTTCTTCCAGGAACTGTTTAGGGATTCCTTTAGGAACGCCTCTAGGAATTGCTTCCGGGATTCCTCCTGGGGTTTCTTCAGGAACTCCTGCAGGGATTCCATTAGAAACTGATACAGGCATTCCCCAAGGAGTTCCTCCACGAACTCTTCTTAGAGTTCGTTCAGGATTTCTCCAAAGATTCCATCTGCATTTTTTTTCAGAATTTCTTCCAATTCTTCCAGGAATTTGTCAAGGGATTCCTCCAAGGATTTCTTCAGAGATTCCTCCAGAAATTATTCCAGGGGTTCCTCTGGGAATTGCTTCAGGAACTCACCTAAAATTATCCAGAGTTTTCTCCAGAAATCTTCTAGAGATTCCTCCAGGAGTATTTCTAGAGATTCTCCGTTAATCACTACAAGAATTCCTCTAGGATATCCTCCAGGGATGAATACATGGATTACCCCAAGAATTTCTGCAGGGCTTAACTCGGGAATTATGTAATTCTATCTGCAACAATTTATTTTAAAAATTCCTCAAAAGATTCTCCCAGGAACTCTTCTTAGGGTTTCTTCAGGAATTCATCCTTCTATTCTTTATGGAACTCCTCCAGAAATTAATTTAGTACTTCCGGTAGGCACTGTTTAGGAATTCCCCTAGGAATTCTTTTTGAAATGGCTTCCAGGATTCCTTCTGGGATTACTTCAGGAACTCTTCTAAGAATTCCTCCTGAATTTCTCCAAGAATTCCATCTACGATTTCATCCTTCACGGAGAAGAAATTCTCCAGGGTTTCCTCAATGCATTCCTCCAGTAATTGCTACCGGGATTCTTCCAAGAGTTTTATCAATAAAGGATTTTTTCCAGAGACTTCTTCAGGAATTCATCCACAGATTTCTCCAGAAATTACTTCAGGGAATCCTTGAAGAATTTCACCAAGAAATCCCATCATAAATTATGTCATTAAATCATCTAGTAATTTCTCTAGGAAATCCTTGGGTGGGATGCGACTGGGATGATTTTGCTTCGGAATGTTGGCTTTGCAGTCTTTTGGGGCAATCGAAAACACTAGTTTATGATTTTTCCCGACGTTTCGGTCCGTATGGGACCTTTTTTAAGGGTTCTAAAATATAATTATTAGTCAAGATGGCTTTGCTAAACTCAAAAATGTCATGCGGAAGTTTTGGTCTAAATGGAAGGTCAATTTTCATTTTATACATATTTGTTGTCCTGCACTGTACTCACATAGATTGAGTCCGTTCGGGTTTCAACCGTCGTGATGCGGACAATCTCCTACCTATCGGGCGTTCTAGAATTCTATCCCTGTTTTTGGAATCTTCCACCATTGCTTTTCGCATGATATTCTTTTTGTTTGTGTGAGTCACTTTCTCTCTGTTTCGTTTAGTGTGTGTCTTAACTATCTAACCTTGAGAAGATTCTCTCATCTATTTATTTTGTTTTGATTGTCATCTTTTATTCGTCGTCTCGTTTTTTAGTAAGTGTAATAGTCCGGCATAAGCTACATAGAGATTGTCAGTGTATGTGCGTTTGTTTACAGTATTATTAGTGTTGTATATGTGGCAACTTTCAAGAATGTGTAGATTGTTTGTTTTGAATGTCCTATCTATGATGTTTGTTTCGTTTGCTGCATGGTTAACAAGTGCCGTTTTTCCCTCATCCAGCTAAACGTCGGAAAAATCATAAACTAGTGTTTTCGATTCCCCCAAAAAACTGCAAAGCCAACATTCTAGGAAATCCTTCAGGGATTCCTTCAGAAATTATTTCAGGATTTTCTCTAGGAATACCTGCTTGATTTTTTTTTCAGGAATTCCTCCAATAATTCTTCAAGGCGCTCCTCCAGGAATTGCTGCAGGGATTCCTTTAGGAATTCCGCTTAAAATTTCTGCAGGAACTTCTTCAGGATTTTTTCCTGGGATTTATCCACGAATTTCTCCAAGGATTCTCCCAAGGATTTCTTCATAAATTCCTTCGAGGATTTCTCCAGGAATTTCTCCATTTTTTTTCCCTAGAAGTTCCTCTAGAAATTTATCAAGAGATTTTTTTTCAGAAATTTCACCCAGAGTTCCTCTAGAGATTCCCCCAGAAAATGATCCAACAATAATTGCAAGAATTTCTCCAGAAATTCTCAAAGGAAAACCTCCAAGAACTCTTCCAGGAATTTCTCCAGGATTTTATCCAGGAATTCTCCAAGAAATATCTCAAGACTTTCTTCAGGAATTCCTCCCGCAATTTCTCTAGGAATTGATCCAGGAATGACTCCTGGAAATGCTTCAGAAATTATATCATCAATTTCTCCAGGAATTTTTCCAGAAAATCTTCCGAGAATTTTTTCAGAAATTATTCCAGGAAATTTTTCACGAATTTCTCAAGGGATTTTTCCAGGGATTTTTCCAGGGATTCTTCCAGGAGATCATTCGAAGATTCCCCCAGGAAATCCTCCAGAAGTTCCTCTAAGGATTCTTCCAGCAAATCCTCTATGGATTTCTTCAGAAATTCTTCCAGGAAATTCTCCAGGAGTATCTTCAGGAGTTTTTAAGGGATTCCTCCAGGTATTCCTCCAGGAATTTCTCTAGAGATCCCCCCAGAGATTTCTTCACAAAGTTATTCAAGGGTTCCCCAGGGATCCCTTCAGGAATTCCTTCGAGGATTTTTCTAGGAATGCCTCCAGAAATTCCGCTAGAATCTCCTTCAGGATTTGCTCCAGGAATTTCCCCAGAGATTTCTCCACAAATGCCTCCAGAAATTTCTCCAGGGATTTTCCCATGGATTCCTCCATGTAATCCTTCGAAGTTTTCTCCAGGAAATCCTCCAGAAGTTCCACCAAGGATATTTCCAGGAAATCTTATAGAGATTTCTAGAAATTCTTCACAGAAGTTCTCCAGGAATTCTTTCAGGAATTTTTCAGGGATTCATCCAGAAATTCCTTCGAGGATTTCTCCATAAATGCCTCCAGAAATTTCGCTAGAAATTCCTCTAGGATTTTCTCAAGGGATTTTTTACGAAATAAAAAAATAATAGAATTCCTCTTGAGATTCCTCTAGAAACATATCCAGTAATTCTTTCAAGAATTTGTCTAGAGATTTCTCCAGGAATTTCATCATTGATTCCTCCAGCAATAATCCTCTAGGAATTGCTCCAGGCATTCCTCCAGGATTTTATCCAAGAAGTCTTCCAGAAATTACCTCCTGAAATTTCTCCAGGAATTGCTCCTGGACACTCTTCAGAAATTATGTTAACAATTCCTCTAGGGTTTCCTCCAGGCCTTTCTCCATGAATTCCACCAGAGATTCTATCAGGAATTGCTTCAGTAATTTCTCCTGAGATTTCTCCACGAATGTCTCCAGAGATTTCTCCACGAATTTCTCCAGGGATTTTCCCATGGATTCCTTCAGGAAATCCTTCGAAGTTTCCTCTAGGAAATTCTTCAGAAGTTCCACCAAGGACACTTCCAAGAAATCCTCTAGGGATTTCTAAAGAAATTCTTCAAGGAAGTTCTCCAGGAATTCCTCCTAGGATTTTTCCACAAATTTCTTCAAGGATTTCCCCAGGGTTTTCTTCAGGAATTCCTTCAAGGATTTCTCCAGGAATTCCTCCAGAAGTTCCACAAGAAAATCCACCAGGAATTTCTCAATGGATTTACCCCATGAATTTCTCCAGGAATTCCTCCAAGACATCTCTAAGAAATTATGCCAGCAATTCCTCCAGGAATTTCTTCAGAAAATCCTCTAGGGATTTCTTCAGAGATCCTTCCTGGAAATTCTTCTGGAATACTTTCAGGAATTTTTCAGGGATTCCTCCAGACATTCTTCCACAGATTCGTCCAGGAATTGCTTCATGGGTTCCTCCAGTAAATTTTACAGGGATATGCCCAGAGATTCCTCCAAGGGTTCTTCCAGGAAATCCTCCTGGAATTTCTCAAGGATTTTTTTTTTCAGAAATTTCTCCAGGAATGTTTCCAGGGAACTCTTCCAAGAAATCTCTCTAGGAATTTCACCAGGAATTCCTGTTGGATTTCATCCAAGAATTCTTCCAGAAATTACGCCAGGAATTTGTTCAGATTTTCCTAGGAATTGCTTCAGGGATTCCTCCAGGAATTCCATCAGGGATTTCTCTAAGAATTCCTCCAAGGAAGTCTTCTGAAATTTCTCTAAGATTTGTTCTAGGAATTCTTCTGAAATTTTTCTAGGTGTTCCTCCAAAACTGCTCAAACAATTTCTCCAGAATTTCCATCAAGGAATCATCCAGAAATTTATCTAGGATTTCTTCTGGTATTTCCTCATGAGATCTCTTTAGATATTTCTCTACTTATTCCTCCCATAACTTATACAGAAATCCCTCCACATATACTGTCAGAAATTCTTCCAAGGATTACTCCGGGGATTCCTCAAATGATTTCTTTGGAAATTCCTCTTAGATTCTCTTCAAAAGTTCATTCACGAGTTCCTTCGGAAATATCAGAAATCCTTCAATCATATTTTCAGGGTTGTACCCAAGAACTCCAGGATTACCTGATGATTTTTTTTTAATTTTTCAAGAATTTCTGGAGAACTTCCTCTAGCGAATAGTATGTGAAGATAATTTAAAAAGAACTCATACATGAACCAGGAGATTCTTGGTTAGTCCTCAAAAGAGTTCAGCTACAATTTCTTATGACTGCACGAGTAAATGAAATCCTTAAACTTCCTGAAATTGGTCACGACTACCCGCACCACGTTGATCTATGTAGATTAGGTGAGCTTTTTTAACGTATTGTACAAAACACAACAGCGTTGCCTGACTGCTGAAGGGTTAATTAATGCTCTTAGAATATAAGGTTTTGATATTCAATTTCATCGTATTGCGTATAGTTATAAAAGCCAGTAGGTACACATTTGCTAAGGGTGCTCGTCCGCCCCCCCCCCCCCTTGACCGAAAAGCTGGCTACGCCCTTGATCACTGACAAAAGAAGTTCTCAGTTAATCACTGATGAAATGCTTATAGAACATTTGAGCTGAAAAGCAGGTTTTGTCCTAGAGGGGATGTTACGTCAAAAAGAATAAGAAGCAGAAGTCGTTGCGTGGAAAATATGGTCTGCTGATTGAGGGCTCGCTCTTTTCCTATCGACCCGTGTATTAACCCTTTGCTTGGAGCCTGATTGTTTTACCGCTGCTGTCGCAACCTCGCTGATATCGAACACGTTTGTTATGCTCGGGTTCATCGCCAAAATCATATTGACCCCTCCGGCTCCAAAGGGTTAAGGGACGTAAGTTGAATGTGGAATGCCCAGTCATGACATCGTTAAAATTACATTTGACCAAAATTTAGACCATTTTGAAAAATACAACCCGATAGGCATAGCTCTGATGATCATAAATTGCAAATGAGATCGCACCTAAACCAACTGCCTGCCATTTGTCAAAACAGACTTTCCGCACCCGAATTGCTCAAAAACTCAACGACAGAAATAACCGATGTGTTTTGAATTTCACGCGCTTGAACTTGAAAATTAAATTTAACCATTCACTTTGCTTGCGGTGGCGCGGCGGCGGCGGCGACAAGCGCAAGCGTACATCGCCGTTCGTGTACCTATAGCGCCTCATACCGTCATACGTAGGTACGTAAGCGCAATTGAAATCCTTCAAATCAGCTGAAGCTAGTCGAGTGTTGGTAGACACATCTGGTGCTATAGTGAAATCCCAACCCAATCGAGTAGCAGTCAAACGCAAGCCAGCTGCTAGCCCCGTCAGGTGCTGCCATCTGAGTCAAGTTCAAGGAACCTGTCCGACGCATACGATTAAACGACATATAGTATTCAATGCATTTAAGTATCCAATACTAAAGGACGCCGTCTCTGGTGAGCGGGAGCGATTGTCGCCCAATCACGACCTAGTGTAACACATCCAAGCAATCTACTTACACATGTGCTGCATGCGTTTCATGGGGAGCTTACTAAACAGCTGAGAAATTTGACGCTGCACGCGAATGCAGCTCATGCACCCAGGCCGTGGTGAATATGTTGCAGCAGGTCGCTCACTCTCCCGCGCATCGCAGACACCGGTAGTAACTCGCGGATGCATATGGTACTACGTCATACTAGTGTGTCTCAGTACATGTAGTATCAAATGCTCGCACATGTGGTCGAGTAATGAGCCTAGTCAGTCAGTATAGGCCCGGGACGATCGGACGACGACCGAGGAAACGAGAATGGGGCTGCGCCTAATTGAGTGAACTGATTTTTCAGCGTCAGTTTGTCTGACGAGAATATCAGCGGCGACGGCCGGCAGCGCGGTTGCGCGAGAATCGCGAAAAAAAGGTGAGACGCTAAATGACCACGTTAGCTGAATGTAGGTACAGGACGGCTGGCATATGAGATAGTGAGCTAAGCTGGTAGATTGAGATTCACAGCCTCATTGCATTGATAACAGTGACGATTGGGCCATAATAAAAATCATATTTAATTAAAGAAAAAATCTTAGCACATTTTGAACCATCAACTGTATTTGAAACAAATCTGTCGAGAACGACCCACGATAGTATTGGAATGCCGATTGATCAAGTTGATTATAATACCATCACCAGGTTGCACGCAACTTCTCAAGAGCAGGAGCACGCTGAAACCGAATCATTAGATGCTGCCCCATTTATTATGGGGTTATATACCTTGGCAGCCCAAAAAAGTGAACTACATATCTACATTATTTTTTTTTTATTTGTTTTTGTTTATGTGTATTTTAACATATGCTAATGCTGCACTCCAAGATCTAACATTTTTTGAAAAATAAGTGTTTTTTTTTCAGAAAACCTTTAAAAAAATATTTTCATAATGTTTTTCAACTTTTGACCCTAGAACCGTTTTTATGTTAATGAAGGCTTTGCTTTTTGCAAAATATTCCGAAAAAATATGTACTATTTTTTTTTTAATTTTTCGGTCTCCAGTTGCGGGGGTTACGTTCAAAAGGCTGAATTACGAAAGCTGAAATAACAAAAGGCTGAAACACGAAAGGCAGAAATTACAAAAGGCTGAATGCATCAAAAGGCTGAAATAACATAAGGCTGAAATAGTGATTCGACTACTTTTCAAGCGCACCAGTCTAAAGATTAACCTCAATACCAACAACTCAGAGAAACAGACCTATCACTTCAATTGGGAATAATTACAAACATTCATTGATTTTCGGATCTATTTGAATATTTGCTTATTGGTCGATTACTTAGCCGTGGCACTCGCATTGGTTTTACTTGAGCTTAGTTCATGGTTGGCCAAACTAAGCCATTTTGGGGTAACATGCTTCAGTTACTATGTTCTGAATCAGAAAGTTTTACGACTGGTCATAATGCTATGGATTATTGAACGCATACATTACTAAGACAGTATTTTTAAAAAGAATAGCATACACACTTCGAAAAAATCTTGTAATTTTGTGTCATATAAGTCCGACATATAAAAGCAACACATTTGACGCAAAATTGTGTGCGATCTTATTTTTACAGGAAACGGAAAATGTTTGACTCATGTAATTTTACCGCAACAGCTCAGCGCGTTGGCTGCTTGAGAACTGTGCTATTTATAGCACCGAATATTGAAACAAAAAAATACAAAAAGTTTCATTCGGGAATCGAACTTTGATCCTCAGAGTGTCAGTTTTCGATCTTGCTCTCTCGGCTGACTCACCACGTTGAAGAGATGGCAGTCGAAGATGAACAACTTCTACCATAAACGAACATGCCAGTGCGGCTGTCGCGTCGTCACTGCTGGCGTGTATGTATGTACTGAGGCAGCCGTCATCGCAGCCAAGCAGACAAAGCCGCCTTCTGATTGACTGAGCGTGGCTGTTTTCGTTTACCGCTGCATCGGCTGATGGCAACGGATTGTCATTTCCAGGTTTGTGGCTAACTCGGTGTTAAATTTATGAGCGGTTTTCATGCTGTTTCACCTTCGTAATAAACAAATTTCCAATCGACTGCAGTCTTCATCTGATTTTGTAAGGTGCTGTTTGACAGTTCAACATCAATAATCATTATGTTTCTGTAACATATCGCGTAAATTTACAGCCTAGAGAACTAAATTATCAGTTCTGTGATTTAACATTATGGCTGGAAGAACTCAAACAATACAAACTTAATACGTACGTCACAAAAAGTGTAAAAATGTGGCAGATTTATGTTTATGTCAAAGCTTTTTCAAGCAGTTCGATCAATTGTGTCACTATTAAAATTGAGATTTTTTTAGTGTGCACCACATTCGAAAAGTTGTGTCAATTGGTTCAAATTTGACTGAGTTATAGTGGAAAACAGACGAATATAGAAGCCACCGCCCAAGTGGCGCGATTCCCTACATTCTAGTTAAACACAATCTTTTTTCGAAACAGTTTTTTAGTTGGTGTCAAGGTTGCGACCATTCATTTGCAAAGATTTACATTCATTTGCTATTATCTCAGTTCAGAAGCATGCTATCGAAAAACAATGTATGGATGAATTTAACCTTGTAGTTTTATCTGAAAGTTTACCGAATAACATTGGGGTCGCAAACGTATACCAAAGTCGTGAGCGAGCTGTGAAGGCAACTCTCCACGCGGTGAATGTAAATTTCATTCACGCTGTGGAAAGTTGCCTTCACAGCTCGCTCACGACTTTGGAATGCGTGTGCGACCCCAATGTTATTCGGCAAACTTTCAGATAAAACTACAAGGTTAAATTTATCCATACATTGTTTTTCGACAGCATGCTTCTGAACTGAGATATTAGCAAATGAATGTAAATCTTTGCAAATGAATGGTTACAACCTTGGTTGGTGTACCTGCCTCCGAAATACTCTGCTCTTTCGTGTCAACACGCTTGAAATTTTCCGTGTAAAAAGTGTGATTTCAACCGTTAGGTGTCATGACCAACAGCATGAAATATTTATCAATTGCTGACTCCGGAGATGGCCTTCTCTTCTCTGTTGGTATGCACCACTAGCCTCTTCCCAAAGCTCAGTTTCGACATTCATGCCCATGCTGACAGTTACGTGTTCGATTCGCGTTCGGACTAAGAACTTTTCATTATGAAAATTTTCTTAACTCCCTTTGCATTGAGTATCTTCGTACCTGTTACACGATATGCCAAAGCTGAGAAGCAGGCTTGATCTCAGTTTGGACGGATTTTCGTATTTCCAGCCTTTTAAATTTTCAACCTTTTGTAATTTCAGCCTTATATTACACTTTCTTAATTCCAGCCTTTCGTATTCAGCCTTTTGTGCATTCAGCCTTTTGAAATTCAGCCTTAAATTATCATCCCGGTAAGGCTATAGGGGTCTCCAGTTAGCCTTGTGGTTAAGGCTATGGATCGTCAATCCGGAGACGGCGGGTTCGATTCCCGTTCCGGTCGGGAAAATTTTCTCGACTCTCTGGGCATATAGTATCATTGTACTTGCCTCACAATATAGGGGAGACTGGGGAGACTTGATCCCTTTTTCTTAATTTGCCTGTAACTTCAATAAAAACACAAAACTTGATCCGTTTTTCATACAGAATGGACGGTAAACATCTCTTGCAAGTTTATACACAACAGAAAGACTTTAAAAGTTTTCAAAACTGTGTTTTTATGGAGGCATGTCTTATGATGTATTTTTAAAAAATGGGCCACAATTGATCCCCTTTTGAGCACATAGTTAATTTAAAGGGAAAATAACTCCAGAAGCTTCCTTTTCATTTTCATTTCAAGTTTTCTTGTATTTTTGATGAATATGGTGAAGATTTCCTTAAATTGTTAAGGTTATGCAGTATTTTGAAAATGGGGAGACTTGATCCCTTTTTATATGTTGTGTAATAAAAAAATAATTATCTAACAAGTTTTGTCATTGAATAGACTAGAATTCCGAGTAAATAGAGGCTTCCGAATAGAATTTAATTTTTCACATGTATAATGTGTGTGTAATCCTCGAGGGATCAAGTCTCCCCATACCACTGTTGTATATACCAAGCTGCATTAAATAAAATATTTATAAAACAGCCTTATTTGAATAAAAACGTTTGATAGTGTTTTACTTACACTATGTGCTGTTAAATTTTGACACGATTTGGTTCAATTTTTACAAAGTTATTGAGATTTTTCGGAATCGCCTAAAAGATTTCTGAAGGACTGAAAACAAACCATCAGCCATTAAAAAATAATGCAATGTACAATCAAAACCAATTGCAACCAAAACATTGTCGTCTGTCAAGATGTAGTTTTGGAAAAAATATGCTAGAAGAAAACTGTTTTTGATTCCGAGAAAATATGGGGGGAACAAGTCTCCCCAGGGATCAAGTCTCCTCAGTCTTCTTTTAATTTAATTAATAAAAGTGGAAGTGCTAAAAGAACACTAATTTGAAGCGAGACAGAAGAAGAAGAAGATTTTTTTTTTAATTTTCAACTACGAATAGAATAACATTTCAATCACAAAAAATGATTTGTTTTACAGTTAGTTTTAAGGACAGACTCGTTGGAAATCCAAGATGGCTGCCACAATGACCGACTTTTGCACAATATCGCGATTTTGAGAGCACAACTTTCATGAAAAACAAATCCAGCACACCGGAACTTCTCATTTTAAATTTATTGCAAGTGAGCAAGAGCAAAAAAAATAAAAACAATGGCGTTGGAAACTTGTTGAGATTTGTGCATCTGGAGTTATGGTGCAATGGGTAGTGAGCTGGGATTTCAAGACGTTTATTCTTAAGGCTCAAGCATCCATCATCATTTTTCGGAAAATTGGAAGCAGTTTTCTCGCAGTAAATCGAACATCATGTGGAGTATAGTGAATATATTCTCATAGCAAAGACTTTTGTTCTGAACGAGAAAACTACTTTCAAATGTTTGATGATGACGATGATTACAATAACAAATTGTTTAACTTTAAGGAAAAACATTTTAACGGACGTATCCATACGAATCAGTAATGTAAAAACAATCCATTGATTACGCTTGTAGATCTTAAGGCCTTTACACGTGGAAGTTCTTGGGACACCTAGAACATCTTTGTTAATTAGTTATTCACGAAATAATGCTCTATGAACATGTAAGGTATTGTATCGTATCAGTAATGCTGCAAAAATCTATTGAATACGCTTGTAGTTCTTAAGGCTTTTCTTTGAAAATTAGTTCTCTAAAGAACTATGTGCCATGGGACCCATCTTATAGGTAATGTTACATCGCATCAATAATGTAATAACAATCCGTTGATTTCGCTTATAGATCATTAGGCCTTTACTCGCGGAAGTTAAAAATACACCGTCTTTGACCTTACGGGCCGCATCAGACTGAACAGTACAAACATTTGACAACGGACAACACATATACATATACATACACACCCAGTGGCCTAGTGGAGAATTTTACGTTTGACGAAAAGCTTTCCCCGACTGGAGCGGGAATTGAACCCACATTCCGAGGTTTACGAAACACCTAAATGACTGACGCCGCTAACCGCTCGGCCACGAAGCCCACCAAGTGATTGGGTAGCCTAGAACATGTTGGATAATTACTGCTCCATGGACCCGTAGGATTTTCCACCGTATCAGTAAGGTAACAAACATCCATTGGTTACACTTGTAGATTTTAAGACTTCCACTCGCGAAAGTTCTTGAATGACCTAGAACATCTTTGACATGCAGTTCTGTATCGAACAATGCTCCATGGACCTGTAGGATGTTACGCCGCATCAGTAATGTAGCAACACTTAACTTGATTACTCGCGGAAGTTCTTAGAGGTCCTAGAACATCTTTGAAAACTACTTCTACAGAGCTATGCTCCAAGGACCTGAAGGCAGAGCCGTAGCGTGGTCCCACGGCGCCCTTGGCAAGCATCCAGATTGGCGCCCCACGACAATTAGACATTATTATTTTGCTAAATTTGTTTATTCAAAGTTATGTGTACGTTTTCGAAGTTTTCAAAGAGTACGAACAGATTTTGCATTTCAAGAATCATACTTAGACCAGCACAATAGTTAAAAATGACATTTCAAATTCTTAAAATGTATGATGCATACATTTCTAAAGGAAATCTTAGTTTTTTATTTTATTTTATTTTTAAAAATACTGAATTGAATTTCAGGAGCATTCAGAAATCCTCAAACGTTTTTACTATTTTTTGGCTATAGCTTCAACTGGTTTTACCAGAATTTCCTAATAACTTCACCACAAGTTTCTTCTGAAGTTCAATCAAAATATTTCTTAGAAAATTTTCAGAAATCATTAGACAAAAATGGATATGAAGTAATACCAGGAGAAATTCCAGAAGGATGAGTTTTTGTTGAAATCTCTGGAAGAATTTTTGCTGGATTCATTGAATGAAATTATGAAAGAGATTGCGGAGGAATTCCTGCATTTATCCGCATGAATAAATGATTAAAATTTTCAAGAAATTTCAGTAAGCATTCTAAATGAATTTTTTTTTTGCAGGAATTCATGGAGCAATTCGTAAAGAAATGCCTGATATGCTAATGCCCGTAATAGTTTGTAGAGGACCATTAGAAGAGTTAAAAAAACTTGGCAGAATATTTGAAGGAATCTCTGAAAAAGTTTCTTAAGGAATTTTTGGAGGAATTTCTGAAGAAATCTATGAATGGCATTCAGAAGAAAGCTTTGGAGAAATTTTGGATGAAGTCAATTGCAGATTTTCTAACGGAAAACCTGTAGAAATTTCTGAATTATTCCAAATTTATAATTTTATGGAGGAATTTATGAAGACATTCATGAAAAGTTTTCTAGTGAAATTCTAGCAGAAATTTATGGATCAATCCCTAGTAAGCATGATACAGTTTCATATAAGATTTTATTTCAAAAATTCCTAGAAGAATTTTTTGAAATAATTCATTCTCAGAAGGACTTCTGAAGGAATCCCTGAAGTGATTTCTAATGAAATCTCTACAGAATTTTTCATAGGAATCCATGGAGGAATTACAAAAGAAATCTATTGAAGGGTTATTTAGTAATCCTTATACACATTTTTTGCAGGAATCCATTTAAGGAAATTATTAAATATACATGTATAAATGTCGAGAGGAATCCTTTGACTGATTCCTGAATAAATCCCTAGATAACTTCCTGAAAACCTCCCTGAAGGCATTTCTAAAGGGATTCTTCGAGAATTTTTAGTAAGAATCTCCAGAAGAATTCTTTATTTGCTTTTTTTAAATAATTTTTAATATAAGATTTTGAGAGAATTTCTGGAGAAATTCTTTGAAATGTTTTTAAAGAAATTTCTTGAGAAAATTCTGAAATAGTTTTTGAAAGATTTGCTTAAGGCGAAACTGGAAGCATTTCCTCACTTTTTGGTTTTTGATTTTTTATTAAATAATGGAGCAATATTTTCAAAATCGGGTTTCGTGCACATGTACAGTATTGATCAAGGTATCTTCTGATTTTTTTTGTAGTGGAAAATGTTTTTCGTTTTTGCAGAAACCATTTTTGAACAAAATTTCACAAAAAAATGGTTTCTGCAAAAATGGAAAACATTTTCCACCTCAAAAAATCTAGAAGATACCTTGATCCATACTCTACATGTGCACGAACACCGATTTTGAAAATATTGCTTCGTTATTTAATAAAAAATCAAAAACCGAAAAAATGAGAAAATGCTTCCAGTTTCGCCTTTAAGAAGCCCAGCAAAAAATCCGAAGAAATACCTGGTGAAATTTATGAAGAAATTCCCGAAATATTTTATTTGTTTGAAGGGAATGAACAGCGTCGTCTGAATATTTTTCATTTAAAATACTTGTTAAAAACACTCTAAAATATGTCAATAAATAAGTTTCCAGTAATTTTCAGAGAAAAACTTTCACTAGAATTTTGAAAACTTATGGATTTTGCTTGCTCGTTAAAAAAACAACTAAAATAACTTCCAAAGTAAAAAAAAACAAGCTAAATTCCCAGGTAACATCATGATAAATAATCTAGCGAACGAATTTTTGAGAATAACGTAATGTAACAAACACTCGATCAATCTTAGATATTTTGAAGTCTTGGTAACATACAAGAAAACAATAGCATCATAATATTCCTTCTAGCCTTTTACCTTTTCGGCGCCCCTTAGAGGCTGGCGCCCTTGGCGGGGGCCAACCTGGCCAACCCCACGCTACGGCTCTGCCTGAAGGATTTGCATCGTAGCAGTAATGTAACTTGTAGATCTTATGGCACTTTTCAAGCTTGAATTGAACGAAGTTTGTGAAGGTAATTGGTTTTTGGGCATTACAGTTGTGCGAGGCATGAAGGTGGGTTATTATGGTTGTTTATATCATTCTCCCAGTTCAAGTGAACATTTTATTGCT
This sequence comes from Aedes albopictus, assembly GCF_035046485.1. NCBI lineage: Eukaryota > Metazoa > Arthropoda > Insecta > Diptera > Culicidae > Aedes > Aedes albopictus. Next base: position 367,443,978 of record NC_085137.1, read on the forward strand.
ATTTTAGAAAACTGGCTTGAGAGCTTCGTAGATCCTAGTAAATTAAACTTACTTGCTGGTGATTTTAATATTAATTGGTGTGACATTCATAGTTCGAGTCAGTTGAAACGATTATCGGATTTTTTAAAATTTATAACAAAAAGTAATGAGTATGCGCGTATCTCCAGCCATAGTAAAACTTTGATTGATCATGTTTATTCTAATTTTGACTCTGTTAGTACAGTTACGTGTTTAGATTTAAAAATAACTGATTATGAAACATTAGTTATTAACGTTGAGGATACTCAAGAAGACGATAATGCGATGAAATTGAAGTGCTGGAAAAAATACTCAAGGCAAGCAGTTTCAAGGCTTGTCGAGAGAAACATGGATTTGCAAAAAAACCGATTCCCTGGATAGGAAATCAGCTGTTCTTACCGACGTTTTGAAAACCTATACCAATGAATTAGTTGAACAGAAGATTGTTTCTTTGAAAAATTCTAAAAATTCTAACAGGTGGTACAATTTAGATCTACTGCGTCTTAAACGCACAAGAGATAAATTGTACAAAAAGTTACGTAGAAATAATAATAAGTATAATTGGGAGAGGTACTGTATTGCGCGTAATAGATATTCACAATCGTTGAAACAAACGCATTGCGAATATATACAGAGGAAAATTGATCAGCATCAAAACAACAGCTAACAGTTGCTGTATTTTTGGATCTGAAACGAGCCTTTGAAACAATTTCTCGGCCCTTATTGTTTTGGAATTTCGGGTTCTGCATATGAATGGTTTGAAAGCTATCTGTGTGACAGAACCCAAAGGACTGCATTTAACGATTCTGTTTCGAGTCCCGTGAACAATAATCTTGATGTTCCACAGGGAAGTGTATTAGGGCCCATTTTATTTATTATGTACATTAATGACATGAAACGAGTCTTGCGATATTGTGATATAAACCTTTTTGCAGATGCTATTCATTGCAGCTAAAAGTTTAGGCGAAGCCATATCCCATTTGAATGATGGTTTGCGTTCTCTGATTCATTTCATTTATTTAGTTCACATCAAATTCATGATAATACTGAATCAACAATTTGCCGCCATAATACTCGATTTGCAGCTGCAGCTCTCCATCCTCGGTCACGCCCAACACTCGCCAGATCACGCTCCACCTGGTCCGCCCATCGTGCTCTCTGTGCTCCACGCCTTCTTGTACCAACCGGATGGTTAGCAAACACCAACTTTGCAGGGTTGTTGTTCGGCATTCTTGCAACATGCCCTGCCCACCGTATCCTTCCAGTTTTGGCTACTTTCTGGATACTGTGTTCGCCGTAAAGTGCAGCGAGCTCGTGGTTCATCCTTCTCCGCCACACACCGTTCTCCTGCACACCGCCGAAGATCGTCCTTAGCACCCGTCGCTCGAAAACTCCGAGTGCTTGCAGGTCCTCCTCGAGCATCGTCCATGTCTCGTGTCCGTAGAGAACCACCGGTCTTATTAACGTCTTGTACATGGTACATTTGGTGCGGGGGTGAATCTTTTTTGACCGCAGTTTCTTCTGGAGCCCATAATAGGCACGACTTCCACTGATGATGCGCCTTCGTATTTCACGGCTCACGTTATTGTCAGCCGTTAACAAGGAACCGAGGTAGACACATTCTTCTACCACCTCGAAAGTATCCCCGTCTATCGTAACATTGCTGCCAAGGCTTGTCCTGTCTCGCTTAGTCCCACCTACCAGCATGTACTTTGTCTTAGCTGCATTCACCACCAGTCCGACCTTTGCTGCTTCACGTTTCAGGCGGGTGTACTGTTCTGCCACCGTTCCAAATGTTCTGGTAATAATATCCATGTCATCCGCAAAACAGACAAATTGGCTGGATTTCGTGAAGATCGTACCCCGGCTGTTGAGCCCGGCTCGTCGCATAACACCTTCCAGGGCGATGTTGAAGAGTAGGCAGGAAAGTCCATCACCTTGTCGTAGTCCCCGTCGAGATTCAAATGAACTGGATAGCTCACCCGAAATCCTTACGCTGTTCTGCACACCGTCCATCGTTGCTCTTATCAGTCTAGTCAGCTTCCCGGGAAAGCTGTTTTCGTCCATAATTTTCCATAGCTCTGTGCGGTCGATACTGTCGTATGCCGCTTTGAAGTCGATGAACAGGTGATGCGTTGGGACCTGGTATTCACGGCATTTCTGGAGGATTTGCCGTACGGTGAAGATCTGGTCCGTTGTCGACCGGCCGTCGATGAAACCGGCTTGGTAACTTCCCACGAACTCATTTACTTTAGGTGAAAGACGACGGAAGATGATCTGGGATAGCACTTTGTAGGCGGCATTCAAAACGGTGATCGCTCGAAAGTTCTCACACATTAACTTGTCGCCTTTCTTGTGGATGGGACAGATTATCCCTTCTTTCCACTCCTCCGGTAGCTGTTCGGTTTCCCAGATCTTGACTACTAACTGGTGCAGACAGGTGGCCAACTTTTCCGAGCCCATCTTGATGAGTTCTGCTGCGATACCGTCCTTACCAGCCGCTTTGTTGTTTTTGAGCTGGTGGATGGCATCCTTAACTTCCCTCAGCGTGGGGGTTGGTTCGTTCCCGTCCTCTGCTGCACCAACATAGTCATTTCCTCCGCTGCCTTGGTCCTCCATGCCTACATTCTCTTCGCCATTCAGGTGCTCGTCGAAGTGCTGCTTCCACCTTTCGATCACCTCACGTTTTTCCGTCAGGAGGCTCCCTTCCTTACCCCTGCATATTTCGGCTTGCGGCACGTAGCCTTTGCGGGATGCGTTGAGCTTCTGGTAGAACTTGCGTGTTTCCTGTGAACGGCACAGCAGTTCCATTTCCTCGCACTCCGCTTCTTCCAGGCGGCGCTTTTTCTCCCGGAAGAGACGGGTCTGCTGCTTCCGCTTCTGTCTGTATCGCTCCACATTCTGTCGGGTTCCATGCTGCAGCATTACCGCCCGTGCTGCATCCTTCTCCTCCAGAACCGCTCTGCACTCCTCGTCAAACCAATCGTTTCGTCGACTCCGTTCTACGTACCCGATAGTGCTCTCGGCTGCGTGTTGATGGCTGCTTTGATTGTACTCCAGCAGTCCTCTAGAGGGGCCACATCGAGCACACCCTCGTCCGGCAACGCTGCCTCGAGATTCTGCGCGTATGCGGTGGCGACATCCGGTTGCTTCGGTCGCTCTAGATCGTACCGGGGCGGCCGCCGGTACTGTACATTGTTAATAACGGAGAGTTTTGGGCGCAGTTTAACCATCACCAGGTAGTGATCAGAGTCGATATTAGCGCCACGATAGGTCCTGACGTCGATAATGTCGGAGAAGTGCCGTCCATCAATCAGAACGTGGTCGATTTGCGATTCCGTTTGTTGTGGTGATCTCCAGGTGTAACGATACGGGAGGCTGTGCTGGAAGAAGGTGCTACAAATGGCCATGTTCTTGGAGGCGGCGAAATCGATGAGGCGTAGGCCATTTTCGTTCGTCAGCTGGTGGGCGCTGAACTTTCCAATCGTCGGTCTGAATTCCTCCTCCTGGCCTACCTGAGCGTTTAGATCCCCTATGATGATCTTGACGTCGTGGTTTGGGCAGCGGTCGTACTCGCGTTCGAGCTGCGCGTGAAATGCGTCTTTGTCATCATCAGTGCTTCCGGAGTGAGGGCTGTGCACGTTTATTATGCTAATGTTGAAGAATCGGCCCTTGATCCTCAACCTGCACATTCTTTCGTCGATCGGCCACCAACCGATCACGCGCCTCTGCATGTCGCCCATCACTATAAAAGCTGTTCCCAGCTCACGTGTGTTGCCGCAACTCTGGTAGATGATTACCTCTAAACGTTCGCACCATAAATCCTGTCCAACACACCTCCTGCAGCGCTACGATTCCGAACCCGCGGCGAGTATGCGGGTGCTCCCGATGAAGTTGAGAGATCTGCAGTTCCACGTACCGAGCTTCGAATCGCAAGTCCCTTTTCGTCGCTGTGGTCGTCGCCATTGGTATCGGTTCGCATTCTTCTCTTGTTGATTTTCCGGTGCTAGTCTTTTTTACGGCTGGCTCGCAGGGCCTGACACCAACCCACTAACCCAGGGAGCTGGGCTTACCTTCCCGGAAGCTACGGGTTCTGCATTGGCATTTCCTCCAACTACAGTGCTAAATAGCTAGGCTCGAGCGCCAGTGTTCGCCGGGGGTGGTGTTTTTAATGGGCGCCCAGGAGATAATATTTTACCTGAGCTTCCACCCCCCGCGTTCTCTGAGTAGATGGTTAAAATACAAACAGTTGAAGTTGAACATAGATAAAACTAAATTCATGTTAATTTCGCGTAGCCGAGTAAATGAGTACGTCTCAGTTAAAATTGATGATGAGACACTTGAACGCGTTCGGGAGATTAAATATCTTGGCGTGATTATTGATGATAGATTAAAATTTGATTCTTATATTGACAATGCCATCAAGAAAATAGCCAAGAAGTATGGAGTTCTTTGCCGACTCAAAAACGATTTAACTATAGATCGAAGTAGACGTTGCTGGGCGCGAACCAGGGGTGTAGTCTTAGGTAGTCGCAAGTAGTCACTGACTACCTAGCTCTTTTTTTTTAATAATTATTTTTTTTTTACTATTTTAGATAAAATTTTATTAATTATGCAAGATAAAATCATCATAAATTGGTTTTTGGGGAATGGAACTTCTTTTGCTGACCGAAAACTTGTATTTATCCTATGCTAAGGTATGCACACAGCAAAATCTAGCCACCGCATTTTGGATAGAAATTTCTCTATTTTCAACGAATCGTGGCAATCTCTGGCGCAAATGAAAACTAATTGTGTAAGGAATCGAAAAATATTTACTTCGGGATATATTTTGACATTGTGTTTAAAATAGAGTCAAGGAAACAAGAAGTCCTCGAAAAGTTTTTGCACAAACGTGCTGAAAATCTGACAATGTACATTAAAGCGACCGTCCCCGCAGACCTAAGTTAGCTTTCAAGTATTCGGTTTTATACATCATTACAACCTGGAAAGGTTGCAGATCAACTTAAGAGCAAGAAAAAATCGAAGTTTGGCAAGAAATACATAGTTTGGTCAACAATATGAATTTGTGGTTTGAAAACCCGAACTTTTAGAAATACATGTACAGCAAATCATCTTTTTCACTACGGGAAATGTCGGGAGAAATGGCTGGCACCCCTCATTCAAAAGCTTAGATATTGTGTATTGATTTGAATTGATTTTTGTCCCCTGTTTTTGGCGGAGAATGCTTGCGTTTGTATGCAGAAAACTATGTAGAAATTGTACTGCATTTTTCCAAAAAACGTTAAATCTCATACACTTCAAAACTCAACCCAATTGAAAAATATTGAGTAACCGTGAATTGGAACCTTCAAAAAATGTCAAGAACGACAGCTTTCATCGAAAAATAAGATTGATTTTGACACAAAGGTGGTAAAAATTTCTTGGCATGCGGTCGAAGGTACTGTGCAAAACTTTACGGAAGGAGTCAAGCTCAAAACTCGAGATGACGGATATAACAAGTCAAATCAGCAATGTCTTGATATTGATTTAAAGTAAATTAATGCTTTTTTACGATGAATTGCTTTTGGTTTGGGAACAAGTTGGAATGAATTATTACTGCTTGATTTTCTTTGGTCAGATTTTGATGTGCGCATACCTTATCTCTCGTTAATCACGTCCAACTGCGGCTCGGCTCGGCCAAACTGCGGTAACGGTTAACAACAGATAAATGGGGTTTTTTTGTTCGGTAAGCAACATAAGCGACATTCCTCTTCAGTTTGGTCGACAATATATATAATACGAATATTGAATATTTTATTTTTCTGAATTATCTGAGTGAAAGTTCTGAATCATTTGGTGTCTACAGTAATAAACATTGACGAAATAAATTGTCTGAATTTTCTAGCTAAAACCATCGACCTATTTGGCGTTAACAATGTTTGTTTCCATTGACGGTTTTTTTCTGAATTTTCAAGTGAAAATATCGTTTTATTTGGCGTTAGCAATTTTTTTTCCTGAATTTTTTCAGTAAAAATATCTCCCCATTTGGCGTCAACAGTGTTTGTTTCCATTGACGAAAGTTTTTTTCTGAATTATCCAAGTGAAAATATCGACCCATTTGGCGTCAACAGTGTTTATTTCCTTTGACGAACTTATTTTTCTGAATTTTCAATTAAAAATATCGAGCCGTTTGGCGTCAACAGTGTTTGATTATATTGGCGTTTTTTTCCTGAATTTTCTCAGCGAAAAAAAAAACATTTGGCGTCAACAGTGTTTGTTTCCATTGACGATTTTTTTTTCAGAATTTTTCAAGTGAAAATATCGATCCATTTGGCGTCAACAGTGTTTGTTTCCATTGACGAAATTTTTTTCTGAATTTTCCAAGTGAAAATATCGATCCATTTGGCGTCAACAGTGTTTGTTTCCATTGACGATTTTTTTTTCAGAATTTTCCAAGTGAAAATATCGATCCATTTGGCGTCAACAGTGTTTGTTTCCATTGACGATTTTTTTTTCAGAATTTTCCAAGTGAAAATATCGATCCATTTGGCGTCAACAGTGTTTGTTTCCATTGACAATTTTTTTTCTGAATTTTCCAAGTGAAAATATCGATCCATTTGGCGTAAACAGTGTTTGTTTCCATTGACGAAATTTTTTTCTGAATTTTCCAAGTGAAAATATCGATCCATTTGGCGTAAACAGTGTTTGTTTCCATTGACGAAATTTTTTTCTGAATTTTCCAAGTGAAAATATCTCCCCCATTTGGCGTCAACAGTGTTTGTTTCCATTGACAATTTTTTTTCTGAATTTTCTAAGTGAAAATATCGATCCATTTGGCGTAAACAGTGTTTGTTTCCATTGACGAAATTTTTTTCTGAATTTTCCAAGTGAAAATATCTCCTCATTTGGCGTCAACAGTGTTTGTTTCCATTGACAATTTTTTTTTTCTGAATTTTCCAAGTGAAAATATCGATCCATTTGGCGTAAACAGTGTTTGTTTCCATTGACGAAATTTTTTTCTGAATTTTCCAAGTGAAAATATCTCCCCATTTGGCGTCAACAGTGTTTGATTACATGGGTATATTTTTACCTGAATTTTCTCAGTGACAATATCTCCCCATTTGGCGTCAACAGTGTTTGTTTCCATTGACGAATTTTTTTTCTGAATTTTCTCAGTGAAAATATCGATCCATTTGGCGTCAACAGTGTTTGATTACATTGGTATTTTTTTACCTGAATTTTCTCAGTGAAAATATCTCCCCATTTGGCGTCAACAGTGTTTGTTTCCATTGACGAAATTTTTTTTCTGAATTTTCTCAGTGAAAATATCGATCCATTTGGCGTCAACAGTGTTTGTTTCCATTGACAATTTTTTTTTCTGAATTTTCCAAGTGAAAATATCGATCCATTTGGCGTAAACAGTGTTTGTTTCCATTGACGAAATTTTTTTTCTGAATTTTCCAAGTGAAAATATCGATCCATTTGGCGTCAACAGTGTTTGTTTCGATTGACGAATTTTTTTTCTGAATTTTCCAAGTGAAAATATCTCCCCATTTGGCGTCAACAGTGTTTGTTTCCATTGACGAAATTTTTTTTCTGAATTTTCTCAGTGAAAATATCGATCCATTTGGCGTCAACAGTGTTTGTTTCCATTGACAATTTTTTTTCTGAATTTTCCAAGTGAAAATATCGATCCATTTGGCGTAAACAGTGTTTGTTTCCATTGACGAAATTTTTTTCTGAATTTTCCAAGTGAAAATATCGATCCATTTGGCGTCAACAGTGTTTGTTTCGATTGACGAAATTTTTTTCTAAATTTTTCAAGTGAAAATATCGATCCATTTGGCGTCAACAGTGTTTGATTACATTGGTATTTTTTTACCTGAATTTTCTCAGTGAAAATATCTCCCCATTTGGCGTCAACAGTGTTTGTTTCCATTGACGAAATTTTTTTTCTGAATTTTCTCAGTGAAAATATCGATCCATTTGGCGTCAACAGTGTTTGTTTCCATTGACAATTTTTTTTCTGAATTTTCCAAGTGAAAATATCGATCCATTTGGCGTAAACAGTGTTTGTTTCCATTGACGAAATTTTTTTCTGAATTTTCCAAGTGAAAATATCGATCCATTTGGCGTCAACAGTGTTTGTTTCGATTGACGAAATTTTTTTCTAAATTTTTCAAGTGAAAATATCGATCCATTTGGCGTCAACAGTGTTTGATTACATTGGTATTTTTTTACCTGAATTTTCTCAGTGAAAATATCTCCCCATTTGGCGTCAACAGTGTTTGTTTCGATTGACGAATTTTTTTTCTGAATTTTCCAAGTGAAAATATCGATCCATTTGGCGTCAACAGTGTTTGATTACATTGACAAATTTTTTTCTGAATTTTCCAAGTGAAAATATCGATCCATTTGGCGTAAACAGTGTTTGTTTCCATTGACGAATTTTTTATCTGAATTTTCCAAGTGAAAATATCGATCCATTTGGCGTCAACAGTGTTTGATAACATGGGTATTTTTTTACCTGAATTTTCTCAGTGAAAATATCTCCCCATTTGGCGTCAACAGTGTTTGTTTCCATTGACGAAATTTTTTTTCTGAATTTTCCAAGTGAAAATATCGATCCATTTGGCGTCAACAGTGTTTGATTACATTGACAATTTTTTTTTCTGAATTTTCCAAGTGAAAATATCGATCCATTTGGCGTAAACAGTGTTTGTTTCCATTGACGAAATTTTTTTCTGAATTTTCTCAGTGAAAATATCGATCCATTTGGCGTCAACAGTGTTTGTTTCCATTGACGAAATTTTTTTCTGAATTTTCCAAGTGAAAATATCGATCCATTTGGCGTCAACAGTGTTTGTTTCCATTGACAATTTTTTTTCTGAATTTTCTAAGTGAAAATATCGATCCATTTGGCGTAAACAGTGTTTGTTTCCATTGACGAAATTTTTTTCTGAATTTTCCAAGTGAAAATATCTCCCCATTTGGCGTCAACAGTGTTTGTTTCGATTGACGAAATTTTTTTCTGATTTTTTCAAGTGAAAATATCGATCCATTTGGCGTCAACAGTGTTTGATTACATTGGTATTTTTTTACCTGAATTTTCTCAGTGAAAATATCTCCCCATTTGGCGTCAACAGTGTTTGTTTCGATTGACGAAATTTTTTTTCTGAATTTTCCAAGTGAAAATATCTCCCCATTTGGCGTCAACAGTGTTTGTTTCGATTGACGAAATTTTTTTCTGAATTTTTCAAGTGAAAATATCGATCCATTTGGCGTCAACAGTGTTTGATTACATTGGTATTTTTTTACCTCAATTTTCTCAGTGAAAATATCTCCCCATTTGGCGTCAACAGTGTTTGTTTCCATTGACGAAATTTTTTTCTGAATTTTCCAAGTGAAAATATCTCCCCATTTGGCGTCAACAGTGTTTGTTTCGATTGACGAAATTTTTTTCTGAATTTTTCAAGTGAAAATATCGATCCATTTGGCGTCAACAGTGTTTGATTACATTGGTATTTTTTACCTGAATTTTCTCAGTGAAAATATCTCCCCATTTGGCGTCAACAGTGTTTGTTTCGATTGACGAAATTTTTTTCTGAATTTTCCAAGTGAAAATATCTCCCCATTTGGCGTCAACAGTGTTTGTTTCCATTGACGAAATTTTTTTTTCTGATTTTTCCAAGTGGAAATATCGATCCATTTGGCGTAAACAGTGTTTGTTTCCATTGACGAATTTTTTTTTCTGAATTTTCCAAGTGAAAATATCTCCCCATTTGGCGTCAACAGTGTTTGTTTCCATTGACAATTTTTTTTTCTGAATTTTCCAAGTGAAAATATCGATCCATTTGGCGTAAACAGTGTTTGTTTCGATTGACGAAATTTTTTTCTGAATTTTCCAAGTGAAAATATCGATCCATTTGGCGTAAACAGTGTTTGTTTCCATTGACGAAATTTTTTTCTGAATTTTCCAAGTGAAAATATCTCCCCATTTGGCGTCAACAGTGTTTGTTTCGATTGACGAAATTTTTTTCTGAATTTGTCAAGTGAAAATATCGATCCATTTGGCGTAAACAGTGTTTGTTTCCATTGACGATTTTTTTTTCTGAATTTTCCAAGTGAAAATATCTCCCCATTTGGCGTCAACAGTGTTTGATAACATGGGTATTTTTTTACCTGAATTTTTCAAGTGAAAATATCGATCCATTTGGCGTCAACAGTGTTTGTTTCCATTGACGAAATTTTTTTCTGAATTTTCCAAGTGAAAATATCGATCCATTTGGCGTCAACAGTGTTTGTTTCCATTGACGAAATTTTTTTCTGAATTTTCCAAGTGAAAATATCGATCCATTTGGCGTCAACAGTGTTTGTTTCGATTGACGAATTTTTTTTCTGAATTTTCCAAGTGAAAATATCTCCCCATTTGGCGTCAACAGTGTTTGTTTCCATTGACGAAATTTTTTTTCTGAATTTTCTCAGTGAAAATATCGATCCATTTGGCGTCAACAGTGTTTGTTTCCATTGACGAAATTTTTTTCTGAATTTTCCAAGTGAAAATATCGATCCATTTGGCGTCAACAGTGTTTGTTTCGATTGACGAATTTTTTTTCTGAATTTTCCAAGTGAAAATATCTCCCCATTTGGCGTCAACAGTGTTTGTTTCCATTGACGAAATTTTTTTTCTGAATTTTCTCAGTGAAAATATCGATCCATTTGGCGTCAACAGTGTTTGTTTCCATTGACAATTTTTTTTCTGAATTTTCCAAGTGAAAATATCGATCCATTTGGCGTAAACAGTGTTTGTTTCCATTGACGAAATTTTTTTCTGAATTTTCCAAGTGAAAATATCGATCCATTTGGCGTCAACAGTGTTTGTTTCGATTGACGAAATTTTTTTCTAAATTTTTCAAGTGAAAATATCGATCCATTTGGCGTCAACAGTGTTTGATTACATTGGTATTTTTTTACCTGAATTTTCTCAGTGAAAATATCTCCCCATTTGGCGTCAACAGTGTTTGTTTCCATTGACGAAATTTTTTTTCTGAATTTTCTCAGTGAAAATATCGATCCATTTGGCGTCAACAGTGTTTGTTTCCATTGACAATTTTTTTTCTGAATTTTCCAAGTGAAAATATCGATCCATTTGGCGTAAACAGTGTTTGTTTCCATTGACGAAATTTTTTTCTGAATTTTCCAAGTGAAAATATCGATCCATTTGGCGTCAACAGTGTTTGTTTCGATTGACGAAATTTTTTTCTAAATTTTCCAAGTGAAAATATCGATCCATTTGGCGTCAACAGTGTTTGATTACATTGGTATTTTTTTACCTGAATTTTCTCAGTGAAAATATCTCCCCATTTGGCGTCAACAGTGTTTGTTTCGATTGACGAATTTTTTTTCTGAATTTTCCAAGTGAAAATATCGATCCATTTGGCGTCAACAGTGTTTGATTACATTGACAAATTTTTTTCTGAATTTTCCAAGTGAAAATATCGATCCATTTGGCGTAAACAGTGTTTGTTTCCATTGACGAATTTTTTATCTGAATTTTCCAAGTGAAAATATCGATCCATTTGGCGTCAACAGTGTTTGATAACATGGGTATTTTTTTACCTGAATTTTCTCAGTGAAAATATCTCCCCATTTGGCGTCAACAGTGTTTGTTTCCATTGACGAAATTTTTTTTCTGAATTTTCCAAGTGAAAATATCGATCCATTTGGCGTCAACAGTGTTTGATTACATTGACAATTTTTTTTTCTGAATTTTCCAAGTGAAAATATCGATCCATTTGGCGTAAACAGTGTTTGTTTCCATTGACGAAATTTTTTTCTGAATTTTCTCAGTGAAAATATCGATCCATTTGGCGTCAACAGTGTTTGTTTCCATTGACGAAATTTTTTTCTGAATTTTCCAAGTGAAAATATCGATCCATTTGGCGTCAACAGTGTTTGTTTCCATGGACGAATTTTTTTTTCTGAATTTTCCAAGTGAAAATATCGATCCATTTGGCGTCAACAGTGTTTGTTTCCATTGACAATTTTTTTTCTGAATTTTCTAAGTGAAAATATCGATCCATTTGGCGTAAACAGTGTTTGTTTCCATTGACGAAATTTTTTTCTGAATTTTCCAAGTGAAAATATCTCCCCATTTGGCGTCAACAGTGTTTGTTTCGATTGACGAAATTTTTTTCTGATTTTTTCAAGTGAAAATATCGATCCATTTGGCGTCAACAGTGTTTGATTACATTGGTATTTTTTTACCTGAATTTTCTCAGTGAAAATATCTCCCCATTTGGCGTCAACAGTGTTTGTTTCGATTGACGAAATTTTTTTTCTGAATTTTCCAAGTGAAAATATCTCCCCATTTGGCGTCAACAGTGTTTGTTTCGATTGACGAAATTTTTTTCTGAATTTTTCAAGTGAAAATATCGATCCATTTGGCGTCAACAGTGTTTGATTACATTGGTATTTTTTTACCTCAATTTTCTCAGTGAAAATATCTCCCCATTTGGCGTCAACAGTGTTTGTTTCCATTGACGAAATTTTTTTCTGAATTTTCCAAGTGAAAATATCTCCCCATTTGGCGTCAACAGTGTTTGTTTCGATTGACGAAATTTTTTTCTGAATTTTTCAAGTGAAAATATCGATCCATTTGGCGTCAACAGTGTTTGATTACATTGGTATTTTTTACCTGAATTTTCTCAGTGAAAATATCTCCCCATTTGGCGTCAACAGTGTTTGTTTCGATTGACGAAATTTTTTTCTGAATTTTCCAAGTGAAAATATCTCCCCATTTGGCGTCAACAGTGTTTGTTTCCATTGACGAAATTTTTTTTTCTGATTTTTCCAAGTGGAAATATCGATCCATTTGGCGTAAACAGTGTTTGTTTCCATTGACGAATTTTTTTTTCTGAATTTTCCAAGTGAAAATATCTCCCCATTTGGCGTCAACAGTGTTTGTTTCCATTGACAATTTTTTTTTCTGAATTTTCCAAGTGAAAATATCGATCCATTTGGCGTAAACAGTGTTTGTTTCGATTGACGAAATTTTTTTCTGAATTTTTCAAGTGAAAATATCGATCCATTTGGCGTAAACAGTGTTTGTTTCCATTGACGAAATTTTTTTCTGAATTTTCCAAGTGAAAATATCTCCCCATTTGGCGTCAACAGTGTTTGTTTCGATTGACGAAATTTTTTTCTGAATTTGTCAAGTGAAAATATCGATCCATTTGGCGTAAACAGTGTTTGTTTCCATTGACGATTTTTTTTCTGAATTTTCCAAGTGAAAATATCTCCCCATTTGGCGTCAACAGTGTTTGATAACATGGGTATTTTTTTACCTGAATTTTTCAAGTGAAAATATCGATCCATTTGGCGTCAACAGTGTTTGTTTCCATTGACGAAATTTTTTTCTGAATTTTCCAAGTGAAAATATCGATCCATTTGGCGTCAACAGTGTTTGTTTCCATTGACGAAATTTTTTTCTGAATTTTCCAAGTGAAAATATCGATCCATTTGGCGTCAACAGTGTTTGTTTCCATTGACGAAATTTTTTTCTGAATTTTCCAAGTGAAAATATCGATCCATTTGGCGTCAACAGTGTTTGTTGCCATTGACAATTTTTTTTCTGAATTTTCAAGTGAAAATATCGATCCATTTGGCGTCAACAGTGTTTGATTACATTGGTATTTTTTTACCTGATTTTTCCAAGTGAAAATATCTACCCATTTGGCGTCAACAGTGTTTGTTTCCATTGACGAAATTTTTTTTCTGATTTTTCCAAGTGAAAATATCGATCCATTTGGCGTAAACAGTGTTTGTTTCGATTGACGAAATTTTTTTCTGAATTTTCCAAGTGAAAATATCGATCCATTTGGCGTCAACAGTGTTTGATTACATTGGTATTTTTTTACCTGAATTTTCTCAGTGAAAATATCTCCCCATTTGGCGTCAATAGTGTTTGTTTCCATTGAAGATTTTTTTTCTGAATTTTCCAAGTGAAAATATCGATTCATTTGGCGTCAACAGTGTTTGATTACATTGACAAATTTTTTTCTGAATTTTCCAAGTGAAAATATCGATCCATTTGGCGTCAACAGTGTTTGTTTCCATTGACGAAATTTTTTTCGAATTTTCCAAGTGAAAATATCTCCCCATTTGGCGTCAACAGTGTTTGTTTCGATTGACGAAATTTTTTTCTGAATTTTTCAAGTGAAAATATCGATCCATTTGGCGTCAACAGTGTTTGATTCCATTGACGAAATTTTTTTCTGAATTTTCCAAGTGAAAATATCTCCCCATTTGGCGTCAACAGTGTTTGTTTCGATTGACGAAATTTTTTTCTGAATTTTCCAAGTGAAAATATCGATCCATTTGGCGTCAACAGTGTTTGTTTCCATTGACGAAATTTTTTTCTGAATTTTCCAAGTGAAAATATCGATCCATTTGGCGTAAACAGTGTTTGTTTCCATTGAAGAAATTTTTTTCTGAATTTTACAAGTGAAAATATCTCCCCATTTGGCGTCAACAGTGTTTGTTTCCATTGACGAAATTTTTTTCTGAATTTTCCAAGTGAAAATATCTCCCCATTTGGCGTCAACAGTGTTTGTTTCGATTGACGAAATTTTTTTCTGAATTTTTCAAGTGAAAATATCGATCCATTTGGCGTCAACAGTGTTTGATTACATTGGTATTTTTTACCTGAATTTTCTCAGTGAAAATATCTCCCCATTTGGCGTCAACAGTGTTTGTTTCGATTGACGAAATTTTTTTCTGAATTTTCCAAGTGAAAATATCTCCCCATTTGGCGTCAACAGTGTTTGTTTCCATTGACGAAATTTTTTTTTCTGATTTTTCCAAGTGAAAATATCGATCCATTTGGCGTAAACAGTGTTTGTTTCGATTGACGAAATTTTTTTCTGAATTTTCCAAGTGAAAATATCGATCCATTTGGCGTAAACAGTGTTTGTTTCCATTGACGAAATTTTTTTCTGAATTTTCCAAGTGAAAATATCTCCCCATTTGGCGTCAACAGTGTTTGTTTCCATTGACAATTTTTTTTTCTGAATTTTCCAAGTGAAAATATCTCCCCATTTGGCGTCAACAGTGTTTGTTTCCATTGACAATTTTTTTTTCTGAATTTTCCAAGTGAAAATATCGATCCATTTGGCGTAAACAGTGTTTGTTTCGATTGACGAAATTTTTTTCTGAATTTTCCAAGTGAAAATATCGATCCATTTGGCGTAAACAGTGTTTGTTTCCATTGACGAAATTTTTTTCTGAATTTTCCAAGTGAAAATATCTCCCCATTTGGCGTCAACAGTGTTTGTTTCGATTGACGAAATTTTTTTCTGAATTTGTCAAGTGAAAATATCGATCCATTTGGCGTAAACAGTGTTTGTTTCCATTGACGAATTTTTTTTCTGAATTTTCCAAGTGAAAATATCTCCCCATTTGGCGTCAACAGTGTTTGATAACATGGGTATTTTTTTACCTGAATTTTTCAAGTGAAAATATCGATCCATTTGGCGTCAACAGTGTTTGTTTCCATTGACGAAATTTTTTTCTGAATTTTCCAAGTGAAAATATCGATCCATTTGGCGTCAACAGTGTTTGTTTCCATTGACGAAATTTTTTTCTGAATTTTCCAAGTGAAAATATCGATCCATTTGGCGTCAACAGTGTTTGTTTCCATTGACAATTTTTTTTCTGAATTTTCAAGTGAAAATATCGATCCATTTGGCGTCAACAGTGTTTGATTACATTGGTATTTTTTTACCTGATTTTTCCAAGTGAAAATATCTACCCATTTGGCGTCAACAGTGTTTGTTTCCATTGACGAAATTTTTTTTCTGATTTTTCCAAGTGAAAATATCGATCCATTTGGCGTAAACAGTGTTTGTTTCGATTGACGAAATTTTTTTCTGAATTTTCCAAGTGAAAATATCGATCCATTTGGCGTCAACAGTGTTTGATTACATTGACGAAATTTTTTTTCTGAATTTTCAAGTGAAAATATCGATCCATTTGGCGTCAACAGTGTTTGATTACATTGGTATTTTTTTACCTGATTTTTCCAAGTGAAAATATCTACCCATTTGGCGTCAACAGTGTTTGTTTCCATTGACGAAATTTTTTTCTGAATTTTCCAAGTGAAAATATCTCCCCATTTGGCGTCAACAGTGTTTGTTTCCATTGACAATTTTTTTTTCTGAATTTTCCAAGTGAAAATATCTCCCCATTTGGCGTCAACAGTGTTTGTTTCCATTGACAATTTTTTTTTCTGAATTTTCCAAGTGAAAATATCGATCCATTTGGCGTCAACAGTGTTTGTTTCCATTGACGAAATTTTTTTCTGAATTTTCCAAGTGAAAATATCGATCCATTTGGCGTCAATAGTGTTTGTTTCCATTGACGAAATTTTTTTTCTGAATTTTCCAAGTGAAAATATCGATTCATTTGGCGTCAACAGTGTTTGATTACATTGACAAATTTTTTTCTGAATTTTCCAAGTGAAAATATCGATCCATTTGGCGTCAACAGTGTTTGTTTCCATTGACGAAATTTTTTTCTGAATTTTCCAAGTGAAAATATCTCCCCATTTGGCGTCAACAGTGTTTGTTTCGATTGACGAAATTTTTTTCTGAATTTTTCAAGTGAAAATATCGATCCATTTGGCGTCAACAGTGTTTGATTCCATTGACGAAATTTTTTTCTGAATTTTCCAAGTGAAAATATCGATCCATTTGGCGTAAACAGTGTTTGTTTCCATTGAAGAAATTTTTTTCTGAATTTTACAAGTGAAAATATCTCCCCATTTGGCGTCAACAGTGTTTGTTTCCATTGACGAAATTTTTTTCTGAATTTTCCAAGTGAAAATATCTCCCCATTTGGCGTCAACAGTGTTTGTTTCGATTGACGAAATTTTTTTCTGAATTTTTCAAGTGAAAATATCGATCCATTTGGCGTCAACAGTGTTTGATTCCATTGACGAAATTTTTTTCTGAATTTTCCAAGTGAAAATATCGATCCATTTGGCGTAAACAGTGTTTGATTACATTGACAATTTTTTTTTCTGAATTTCCCAAGTGAAAATATCGATCCATTTGGCGTAAACAGTGTTTGATTACATTGTTATTTTTTTACCTGAATTTTCTCAGTGAAAATATCTCCCCATTTGGCGTCAACAGTGTTTGTTTCCATTGACGAAATTTTTTTCTGAATTTTCCAAGTGAAAATATCTCCCCATTTGGCGTCAACAGTGTTTGTTTCCATTGACGAATTTTTTTTTCTGAATTTTTCAAGTGAAAATATCGATCCATTTGGCGTCAACAGTGTTTGATTACATTGTTATTTTTTTACCTGAATTTTCTCAGTGAAAATATCTCCCCATTTGGCGTCAACAGTGTTTGTTTCCATTGACGAAATTTTTTTTTGAATTTTCCAAGTGAAAATATCGATTCATTTGGCGTAAACAGTGTTTGTTTCCATTGACGAATTTTTTTTCTGAATTTTCCAAGTGAAAATATCTCCCCATTTGGCGTCAACAGTGTTTGTTTCCATTGACGAAATTTTTTTTTCTGATTTTTCCAAGTGAAAATATCGATCCATTTGGCGTAAACAGTGTTTGATTACATTTGTATTTTTTTACCTGAATTTTCTCAGTGAAAATATCGATCCATTTGGCGTCAACAGTGTTTGTTTCGATTGACGAAATTTTTTTCTGAATTTTCCAAGTGAAAATATCGATCCATTTGGCGTCAACAGTGTTTGACTACATTGGTATTTTTTCCTGAATTTTCTCAGCGAAAATATCTCCCCATTTGGCGTCAACAGTGTTTGTTTCCATTGACGAAATTTTTTTCTGAATTTTCCAAGTGAAAATATCGATCCATTTGGCGTCAACAGTGTTTGATTACATTGGTATTTTTTTTACCTGAATTTTCTCAGTGAAAATATCTCCCCATTTGGCGTCAACAGTGTTTGTTTCCATTGAAGAATTTTTTTTTCTGAATTTTCCAAGTGAAAATATCGATCCATTTGGCGTCAACAGTGTATGTTTCCATTGACAAAATATTTTTTCTGAATTTTCTCAGTGAAAATATCTCCCCATTTGGCGTCAACAGTGTTCGTTTCCATTGAATAAATTTTTTTTCTGAATTTTCCAAGTGAAAATATCGATCCATTTGGCGTAAACAGTGTTTGTTTCCATTGACGAAATTTTTTTCTGAATTTTCTATGTGAAAATATCGATCCATTTGGCGTCAACAGTGTTTGATTACATTGGTATTTTTTTTTCCTGAATTTTCTCAGTGAAAATATCTCCCCATTTGGCGTCAACATTGTTTGTTTCCATTGACGAAATTTTTTTCTGAATTTTCCAAGTGAAAATATCGATCCATTTGGCGTCAACAGTGTTTGATTACATTGGTATTTTTTTTCCTGAATTTCCTCAATGAAAATATCGATCCATTTGGCGTCATCAGTGCTTGATTTTATTGGCGATTTTTTTTTCTGAATTTTCAACTAAAAATATTTATCCATTTGGCGTCATCAGTGCTTGTTTCCATTGACGAATTTTTTTTCCTGAATTTTCTCAGTGAAAATATCGATCATTTGGCGTCAACAGTGTTCGATTACGTTGACGATTTTTTTTCTTGAATTTTCTCAGCGAAAAAAGAAACCCATTTGGCGTCAACAGTGTTTGTTTCCATTGACGAAAGTTTTTTTCTGAATTTTCCAAGTGAAAATATTGATTCATTTGGCGTCAACAGTGTTTGATTACATTGACGATTTTTTTTCTGAATTCTCAAGTAAAAATATCGATCCATTTGGCGTCATCAGTGCTTGATTTCATTTGAGATTTTTTTTTCTGAATTTTCTCAGTGAAAATATCTCCCCATTTGGCGTCAACAGTGTTTGTTTCCATTGACGAAATTTTTTTCTGAATTTTTCAAGTAAAAATATCTCCCCATTTGGCGTCAACAGTGTTTGTTTCCATTGACGAAATTTTTTTTCTGAATTTTCCAAGTGAAAATATCGATCCATTTGGCGTCAACAGTGTTTGATTACATTGGTATTGTTTTTCCTGAAATTTCTCAGTGGAAATATCTCCCCATTTGGCGTCAACAGTGTTTGTTTCCATTGACGAATTTTTTTTCTGAATTTTCCAAGTGAATATATCGATCCATTTGGCGTCAACAGTGTTTGATTACATTGGTATTGTTTTTCCTGAAATTTTTCAGTGGAAATATCTCCCCATTTGGCGTTAACAGTGTTTGTTTCCATTGACGAATTTTTTTCTGAATTTTCCATGTGAAAATATCGATCCATTTGGCGTCAACAGTGTTTGATTACATTGGTATTTTTTTCCTGAATTTTCTCAGTGAAAATATCTTCCCATTTGGCGTCAACAGTGTTTGTTTCCATTGACGAATTTTTTTTTCTGAATTTTCCAAGTGAAAATATCGATCCATTTGGCGTCAACAGTGTTTGATTACACTGTTTTTTTTTTACCTGAATTTTCTCAGCGAAAAAAGAAACCCATTTGGCGTCAACAGTGTTTGTTTCGATTGACGAAATTTTTTTCTAAATTTTTCAAGTGAAAATATCGATCCATTTGGCGTCAACAGTGTTTGATTACATTGGTATTTTTTTACCTGAATATTCTCAGTGAAAATATCTCCCCATTTGGCGTCAACAGTGTTTGTTTCCATTGACGATTTTTTTTTTCTGAATTTTCCAAGTGAAAATATCGATCCATTTGGCGTCAACAGTGTTTGATTACATTGTTATTTTTTACCTGAATTTTCTCCGTGAAAATATCTCCCAATTTGGCGTCAACAGTGTTTGTTTCAGAGCGTTAATGATTAATCATAAATTTAATCATGATTAATGATTAATGATTAAGATTAATCAAAAATCAGTAATCATAATCACCAAAATTTCTCATTTAATCATTAATCATTAATCTTAATCACACTGATTTCGCAATTTAATCATTAATCAGTAATCATAATCACAAGAAAAAAAAATTAATCAATCATTAATCATTCATCACCAAAAATTTTTCACCATATAAAATATATGATCCAATTTGAATTGGTTCAAATGCTGTTCTTCTTGATTATTTTTTCAATAATCTCCCAGACAGAGTTACCTTCTACTTTTGGAACTTCAAAAATATTTTAAACAATAATTATATTTTAATCATTTCCTGTTTTTTGTGATTGATTAATCATGATTAATCATGATTTTTAATCAATGAGCCATTTTTAATCATTAATCATAATCAATAATCACATATAAAATCAATTTTAATCATTAATCATAATCATTAATCATCCCAAAAATCAAATTAATCATTAATCATAATCAATAATCACCGAAATTTGAATTTTAATCACCAATGATTAATCATGATTAAAATATTTGTTAATCATGAACGCTCTGGTTTGTTTCCATTGACGAATTTTTTTTCTGAATTTTCCAAGTGAAAATATCGATCCATTTGGCGTCAACAGTGTTTGTTTCCATTGACGAAATTTTATTCTGAATTTTCCAAGTGAAAATATCGATCCATTTGGCGTCAACAGTGTTTGTTTCCATTGACGAAATTTTTTTCTGAATTTTCCAAGTGAAAATATCGATCCATTTGGCGTCAACAGTGTTTGTTTCCATTGACGAAATTTTTTTCTGAATTTTCCAAGTGAAAATATCGATCCATTTGGCGTAAACAGTGTTTGTTTCCATTGACGAATTTTTTTTCAGAATTTTCCAAGTGAAAATATCGATCCATTTGGCGTCAACAGTGTTTGTTTCCATTGACGAAATTTTTTTCTGAATTTTCCAAGTGAAAATATCGATCCATTTGGCGTAAACAGTGTTTGTTTCCATTGACGAAATTTTTTTCTGAATTTTCCAAGTGAAAATATCGATCCATTTGGCGTAGACAGTGTTTGTTTCCATTGACGATTTTTTTTTTCAGAATTTTCCAAGTGAAAATATCGATCCATTTGGCGTCAACAGTGCTTGTTTCCATTGACGAAATTTTTTTCTGAATTTTCCAAGTGAAAATATCGATCCATTTGGCGTCAACAGTGTTTGTTTCGATTGACGGAATTTTTTTCTGAATTTTCTCAGTGAAATATATCGATCCATTTGGCGTCAACAGTGCTTGATTTCATTTGCGATTTTTTTCCTGAATTTTCTCAGCAAAAATATTTCCCCATTTGGCGTCAACAGCGTTCAATTACATTGGCTTTTTTCTGAATTTTCTCAGCGAAAAAAAACCATTTGGCGTCAACAGTGTTTGTTTCCATTGACGAATTTTTTTTCAGAATTTTCCAAGTGAAAATATCGATCCATTTGGCGTCAACAGTGTTTGTTTCCATTGACAATTTTTTTTTTCTGAATTTTCCAAGTGAAAATATCGATCCATTTGGCGTAAACAGTGTTTGTTTCCATTGACGAATTTTTTTTCTGAATTTTCCAAGTGAAAATATCGATCCATTTGGCGTCAACAGTGTTTGTTTCCATTGACAATTTTTTTTCTGAATTTTCCAAGTGAAAATATCGATCCATTTGGCGTAAACAGTGTTTGTTTCCATTGACGAAATTTTTTTCTGAATTTTCCAAGTGAAAATATCGATCCATTTGGCGTCAACAGTGTTTGTTTCCATTGAGAATTTTTATTTTCTGAATTTTCCAAGTGAAAATATCGATCCATTTGGCGTAAACAGTGTTTGTTTCCATTGACGAAATTTTTTTCTGAATTTTCCAAGTGAAAATATCGATCCATTTGGCGTAAACAGTGTTTGTTTCCATTGACGAAATTTTTTTCTGAATTTTCCAAGTGAAAATATCTCCCCATTTGACGTCAACAGTGTTTGTTTCCATTGACGAAATTTTTTTCTGAATTTTCCAAGTGAAAATATCGATCCATTTGGCGTAAACAGTGTTTGTTTCCATTGACGAAATTTTTTTCTGAATTTTCCAAGTGAAAATATCTCCCCATTTGGCGTCAACAGTGTTTGTTTCCATTGACAATTTTTTTTTCTGAATTTTCCAAGTGAAAATATCGATTCATTTGGCGTAAACAGTGTTTGTTCCCATTGACGAAATTTTTTTCTGAATTTTCCAAGTGAAAATATCTCCCCATTTGGCGTCAACAGTATTTGTTTCCATTGACAATTTTTTTTCTGAATTTTCCAAGTGAAAATATCGATCCATTTGGCGTAAACAGTGTTTGTTTCCATTGACGAAATTTTTTTCTGAATTTTCCAAGTGAAAATATCGATCCATTTGGCGTAAACAGTGTTTGTTTCCATTGACGAAATTTTTTTCTGAATTTTCCAAGTGAAAATATCTCCCCATTTGACGTCAACAGTGTTTGTTTCCATTGACGAAATTTTTTTCTGAATTTTCCAAGTGAAAATATCGATCCATTTGGCGTAAACAGTGTTTGTTTCCATTGACGAAATTTTTTTCTGAATTTTCCAAGTGAAAATATCTCCCCATTTGGCGTCAACAGTGTTTGTTTCCATTGACAATTTTTTTTTCTGAATTTTCCAAGTGAAAATATCGATTCATTTGGCGTAAACAGTGTTTGTTCCCATTGACGAAATTTTTTTCTGAATTTTCCAAGTGAAAATATCTCCCCATTTGGCGTCAACAGTATTTGTTTCCATTGACAATTTTTTTTCTGAATTTTCCAAGTGAAAATATCGATCCATTTGGCGTAAACAGTGTTTGTTTCCATTGAAGATTTTTTTTCAGAATTTTCCAAGTGAAAATATCGATCCATTTGGCGTCAACAGTGTTTGTTTCCATTGACGATTTTTTTTTCAGAATTTTCCAAGTGAAAATATCGATCCATTTGGCGTCAACAGTGTTTGTTTCCATTGACAATTTTTTTTCTGAATTTTCCAAGTGAAAATATCGATCCATTTGGCGTCAACAGTGTTTGTTTCCATTGACAATTTTTTTTTCTGAATTTTCCAAGTGAAAATATCGATCCATTTGGCGTAAACAGTGTTTGTTTCCATTGACGAAATTTTTTTCTGAATTTTCCAAGTGAAAATATCTCCCCATTTGGCGTCAACAGTGTTTGATTACACGGGTATATTTTTACCTGAATTTTCTCAGTGAAAATATCTCCCCATTTGGCGTCAACAGTGTTTGTTTCCATTGACGAATTTTTTTTCTGAATTTTCTCAGTGAAAATATCGATCCATTTGGCGTCAACAGTGTTTGATTACATTGGTATTTTTTTACCTGAATTTTCTCAGTGAAAATATCTCCCCATTTGGCGTCAACAGTGTTTGTTTCCATTGACGAAATTTTTTTTCTGAATTTTCTCAGTGAAAATATCGATCCATTTGGCGTCAACAGTGTTTGTTTCCATTGACAATTTTTTTTTCTGAATTTTCCAAGTGAAAATATCGATCCATTTGGCGTAAACAGTGTTTGTTTCCATTGACGAAATTTTTTTCTGAATTTTCCAAGTGAAAATATCGATCCATTTGGCGTCAACAGTGTTTGTTTCGATTGACGAAATTTTTTTCTGAATTTTCCAAGTGAAAATATCTCCCCATTTGGCGTCAACAGTGTTTGTTTCCATTGACGAAATTTTTTTTCTGAATTTTCTCAGTGAAAATATCGATCCATTTGGCGTCAACAGTGTTTGTTTCCATTGACAATTTTTTTTCTGAATTTTCCAAGTGAAAATATCGATCCATTTGGCGTAAACAGTAATTGTTTCCATTGACGAAATTTTTTTCTGAATTTTCCAAGTGAAAATATCGATCCATTTGGCGTCAACAGTGTTTGTTTCGATTGACGAAATTTTTTTCTAAATTTTTCAAGTGAAAATATCGATCCATTTGGCGTCAACAGTGTTTGATTACATTGGTATTTTTTTACCTGAATTTTCTCAGTGAAAATATCTCCCCATTTGGCGTCAACAGTGTTTGTTTCCTTTGACGAAATTTTTTTTCTGAATTTTCTCAGTGAAATTATCGATCCATTTGGCGTAAACAGTGTTTGTTTCCATTGACGATTTTTTTTTCTGAATTTTCCAAGTGAAAATATCGATCCATTTGGCGTAAACAGTGTTTGTTTCCATTGACGAAATTTTTTTCTGAATTTTCCAAGTGAAAATATCGATCCATTTGGCGTCAACAGTGTTTGTTTCGATTGACGAAATTTTTTTCTAAATTTTTCAAGTGAAAATATCGATCCATTTGGCGTCAACAGTGTTTGATTACATTGGTATTTTTTTACCTGAATTTTCTCAGTGAAAATATCTCCCCATTTGGCGTCAACAGTGTTTGTTTCCATTGACGAAATTTTTTTTCTGATTTTTCCAAGTGAAAATATCGATCCATTTGGCGTCAACAGTGTTTGTTTCCATTGACGAAATTTTTTTCTGAATTTTCTAAGTGAAAATATCGATCCATTTGGCGTCAACAGTGTTTGATTACATTGGTATTTTTTTACCTGAATTTTCTCAGTGAAAATATCTCCCCATTTGGCGTCAACAGTGTTTGTTTCGATTGACGAATTTTTTTTCTGAATTTTCCAAGTGAAAATATCGATCCATTTGGCGTAAACAGTGTTTGTTTCCATTGACGAATTTTTTATCTGAATTTTCCAAGTGAAAATATCGATCCATTTGGCGTAAACAGTGTTTGTTTCCATTGACGAAATTTTTTTCTGAATTTTCTCAGTGAAAATATCGATCCATTTGGCGTCAACAGTGTTTGTTTCCATTGACGAAATTTTTTTCTGAATTTTCCAAGTTAAAATATCGATCCATTTGGCGTCAACAGTGTTTGTTTCCATGGACGAATTTTTTTTCTGAATTTTCCAAGTGAAAATATCGATCCATTTGGCGTCAACAGTGTTTGTTTCCATTGACAATTTTTTTTTCTGAATTTTCTAAGTGAAAATATCGATCCATTTGGCGTAAACAGTGTTTGTTTCCATTGACGAAATTTTTTTCTGAATTTTCCAAGTGAAAATATCTCCCCATTTGGCGTCAACAGTGTTTGTTTCGATTGACGAAATTTTTTTCTGAATTTTTCAAGTGAAAATATCGATCCATTTGGCGTCAACAGTGTTTGATTACATTGGTATTTTTTACCTGAATTTTCTCAGTGAAAATATCTCCCCATTTGGCGTCAACAGTGTTTGTTTCGATTGACGAAATTTTTTTTCTGAATTTTCCAAGTGAAAATATCTCCCCATTTGGCGTCAACAGTGTTTGTTTCGATTGACGAAATTTTTTTCTGAATTTTTCAAGTGAAAATATCGATCCATTTGGCGTCAACAGTGTTTGATTACATTGGTATTTTTTACCTCAATTTTCTCAGTGAAAATATCTCCCCATTTTGCGTCAACAGTGTTTGTTTCCATTGACGAAATTTTTTTCTGAATTTTCCAAGTGAAAATATCTCCCCATTTGGCGTCAACAGTGTTTGTTTCGATTGACGAAATTTTTTTCTGAATTTTTCAAGTGAAAATATCGATCCATTTGGCGTCAACAGTGGTTTGATTACATTGGTATTTTTTTACCTGAATTTTCTCAGTGAAAATATCTCCCCATTTGGCGTCAACAGTGTTTGTTTCGATTGACGAAATTTTTTTCTGAATTTTCCAAGTGAAAATATCTCCCCATTTGGCGTCAACAGTGTTTGTTTCCATTGACAATTTTTTTTTCTGAATTTTCCAAGTGAAAATATCGATCCATTTGGCGTAAACAGAGTTTGTTTCCATTGACGAATTTTTTTTTCTGAATTTTCCAAGTGAAAATATCTCCCCATTTGGCGTCAACAGTGTTTGTTTCGATTGACGAAATTTTTTTCTGAATTTGTCAAGTGAAAATATCGATCCATTTGGCGTCAACAGTGTTTGATTACATTGGTATTTTTTTACCTGAATTTTCTCAGTGAAAATATCTACCCATTTGGCGTCAACAGTGTTTGTTTCCATTGACGAAATTTTTTTTCTGATTTTTTCAAGTGAAAATATCGATCCATTTGGCGTAAACAGTGTTTGTTTCCATTGACGAATTTTTTTTCTGAATTTTCCAAGTGAAAATATCTCCCCATTTGGCGTCAACAGTGTTTGATAACATGGGTATTTTTTTACCTGAATTTTTCAAGTGAAAATATCGATCCATTTGGCGTCAACAGTGTTTGTTTCCATTGACGAAATTTTTTTCTGAATTTTCCAAGTGAAAATATCGATCCATTTGGCGTCAACAGTGTTTGTTTCCATTGACGAAATTTTTTTCTTAATTTTCCAAGTGAAAATATCGATCCATTTGGCGTCAACAGTGTTTGTTTCCATTGACGAAATTTTTTTCTGAATTTTCCAAGTGAAAATATCGATCCATTTGGCGTCAACAGTGTTTGTTTCCATTGACGAAATTTTTTTCTGAATTTTCCAAGTGAAAATATCGATCCATTTGGCGTCAACAGTGTTTGTTTCCATTGACAATTTTTTTTCTGAATTTTCAAGTGAAAATATCGATCCATTTGGCGTCAACAGTGTTTGATTACATTGGTATTTTTTTACCTGATTTTTCCAAGTGAAAATATCTACCCATTTGGCGTCAACAGTGTTTGTTTCCATTGACGAAATTTTTTTTTCTGATTTTTCCAAGTGAAAATATCGATCCATTTGGCGTAAACAGTGTTTGTTTCCATTGACGAAATTTTTTTCTGAATTTTCTCAGTGAAAATATCGATCCATTTGGCGTCAACAGTGTTTGATTCCATTGGTATTTTTTTACCTGAATTTTCTCAGTGAAAATATCTCCCCATTTGGCGTCAACAGTGTTTGTTTCGATTGACGAAATTTTTTTCTGAATTTTCCAAGTGAAAATATCGATCCATTTGGCGTCAACAGTGTTTGTTTCGATTGACGAAATTTTTTTTCTGATTTTTTCAAGTGAAAATATCGATCCATTTGGCGTAAACAGTGTTTGTTTCCATTGACGAATTTTTTTTCTGAATTTTCCAAGTGAAAATATCTCCCCATTTGGCGTCAACAGTGTTTGATAACATGGGTATTTTTTTACCTGAATTTTTCAAGTGAAAATATCGATCCATTTGGCGTCAACAGTGTTTGTTTCCATTGACGAAATTTTTTTCTGAATTTTCCAAGTGAAAATATCGATCCATTTGGCGTCAACAGTGTTTGTTTCCATTGACGAAATTTTTTTCTTAATTTTCCAAGTGAAAATATCGATCCATTTGGCGTCAACAGTGTTTGTTTCCATTGACGAAATTTTTTTCTGAATTTTCCAAGTGAAAATATCGATCCATTTGGCGTCAACAGTGTTTGTTTCCATTGACGAAATTTTTTTCTGAATTTTCCAAGTGAAAATATCGATCCATTTGGCGTCAACAGTGTTTGTTTCCATTGACAATTTTTTTTCTGAATTTTCAAGTGAAAATATCGATCCATTTGGCGTCAACAGTGTTTGATTACATTGGTATTTTTTTACCTGATTTTTCCAAGTGAAAATATCTACCCATTTGGCGTCAACAGTGTTTGTTTCCATTGACGAAATTTTTTTTTCTGATTTTTCCAAGTGAAAATATCGATCCATTTGGCGTAAACAGTGTTTGTTTCCATTGACGAAATTTTTTTCTGAATTTTCTCAGTGAAAATATCGATCCATTTGGCGTCAACAGTGTTTGATTCCATTGGTATTTTTTTACCTGAATTTTCTCAGTGAAAATATCTCCCCATTTGGCGTCAACAGTGTTTGTTTCGATTGACGAAATTTTTTTCTGAATTTTCCAAGTGAAAATATCGATCCATTTGGCGTCAACAGTGTTTGATTACATTGGTATTTTTTTACCTGAATTTTCTCAGTGAAAATATCTGCCCATTTGGCGTCAATAGTGTTTGTTTCCATTGACGAAATTTTTTTTTCTGAATTTTCCAAGTGAAAATATCGATTCATTTGGCGTCAACAGTGTTTGATTACATTGACAAATTTTTTTCTGAATTTTCCAAGTGAAAATATCGATCCATTTGGCGTAAACAGTGTTTGTTTCCATTGACGAAATTTTTTTCTGAATTTTCCAAGTGAAAATATCTCCCCATTTGGCGTCAACAGTGTTTGTTTCGATTGACGAATTTTTTTTCTGAATTTTTCAAGTGAAAATATCGATCCATTTGGCGTCAACAGTGTTTGATTCCATTGACGAAATTTTTTTCTGAATTTTCCAAGTGAAAATATCGATCCATTTGGCGTAAACAGTGTTTGTTTCCATTGAAGAAATTTTTTTTCTGAATTTTACAAGTGAAAATATCTCCCCATTTGGCGTCAACAGTGTTTGTTTCCATTGACAATTTTTTTTTTTCTGAATTTTTCAAGTGAAAATATCGATCCATTTGGCGTAAACAGTGTTTGATTACATTGACAATTTTTTTTCTGAATTTCCCAAGTGAAAATATCGATCCATTTGGCGTAAACAGTGCTTGTATCCATTGACGAAATTTTTTTCTGAATTTTCCAAGTGAAAATATCTCCCCATTTGGCGTCAACAGTGTTTGTTTCCATTGACGATTTTTTTTTCTGAATTTTCCAAGTGAAAATATCGATCCATTTGGCGTCAACAGTGTTTGTTTCCATTGACAATTTTTTTTTCTGAATTTTCCAAGTGAAAATATCGATCCATTTGGCGTAAACAGTGTTTGTTTCCATTGACGAAATTTTTTTCTGAATTTTCCAAGTGAAAATATCTCCCCATTTGGCGTCAACAGTGTTTGTTTCGATTGACGAAATTTTTTTCTGAATTTTTCAAGTGAAAATATCGATCCATTTGGCGTCAACAGTGTTTGATTACATTGTTATTTTTTTACCTGAATTTTCTCAGTGAAAATATCTCCCCATTTGGCGTCAACAGTGTTTGTTTCCATTGACGAAATTTTTTTTTGAATTTTCCAAGTGAAAATATCGATTCATTTGGCGTAAACAGTGTTTGTTTCCATTGACGAATTTTTTTTCTGAATTTTCCAAGTGAAAATATCTCCCCATTTGGCGTCAACAGTGTTTGTTTCCATTGACGAAATTTTTTTTTCTGATTTTTCCAAGTGAAAATATCGATCCATTTGGCGTAAACAGTGTTTGTTTCCATTGACTAAATTTTTTTCTGAATTTTCCAAGTGAAAATATCGATCCATTTGGCGTAAACAGTGTTTGATTACATTTGTATTTTTTTACCTGAATTTTCTCAGTGAAAATATCGATCCATTTGGCGTCAACAGTGTTTGTTTCGATTGACGAAATTTTTTTCTGAATTTTCCAAGTGAAAATATCGATCCATTTGGCGTCAACAGTGTTTGACTACATTGGTATTTTTTCCTGAATTTTCTCAGCGAAAATATCTCCCCATTTGGCGTCAACAGTGTTTGTTTCCATTGACGAAGTTTTTTTTCTGAATTTTCCAAGTGAAAATATCGATCCATTTGGCGTCAATAGTGTTTGTTTCCATTGATAATTTTTTTTTTTCAGAATTTTCCAAGTGAAAATATCGATCCATTTGGCGTAAACAGTGTTTGTTTCCATTGACGATTTTTTTTTTCAGAATTTTCCAAGTGAAAATATCGATCCATTTGGCGTCAACAGTGTTTGTTTCCATTGACGAAATTTTTTTCTGAATTTTTTATGTGAAAATATCGATCCATTTGGCGTCAACAGTGTTTGATTACATTGGTATTTTTTTTTCCTGAATTTTCTCAGTGAAAATATCTCCCCATTTGGCGTCAACATTGTTTGTTTCCATTGACGAAATTTTTTTCTGAATTTTCCAAGTGAAAATATCGATCCATTTAGCGTCAACAGTGTTTGATTACATTGGTATTGTTTTTCCTGAAATTTCTCAGTGGAAATATCTCCCCATTTGGCGTCAACAGTGTTTGTTTCCATTGACGAATTTTTTTTCTGAATTTTCCAAGTGAAAATATCGATCCATTTGGCGTCAACAGTGTTCGATTACATTGGTATTTTTTTCCTGAATTTTCTCAGTGAAAATATCTCCCCATTTGGCGTCAACAGTGTTTGTTTCCATTGACGAATTTTTTTTCTGAATTTTCCAAGTGAAAGCATTGACTTTGCAGGTCCTCCTCGAGCATGGTCCATGTCTCGTGCCCGTAGAGGATCACCGGTCTTATCAGCGTTTTGTACATGGTGCATTTGGTGCGTGGGTGAATCTTTTTCGACCGCAGTTTCTTCTGGAGCCCGTAGTAGGCCCGACTTCCGCTGATGATGCGCCTCCGAATTTCTCGGCTCACGTTGTTGTCAGCCGTCAGTAAGGATCCGAGGTAGACGAATTCCTCCACCACCTCGAAAGTATCCCCGTCTATCGTAACATTACTACCCAGACGGATCCGGTCGTTTTCGGTTCCGCCTACCAGCATGTACTTTGTTTTTGAGGCATTCACCACCAGTCCGACCTTTGCTGCTTCGCGTTTCAGGCGGGTGTACAGTTCTGCCACCGTTCCAAATGTTCTAGCGATAATGTCCATGTCGTCCGCAAAGCACACAAATTGACCGGATTTTGTGAAAATCGTTCCCCGGCTGTTGAGCCCGGCTCGTCGCATCACACCTTCCAGCGCGATGTTGAAGAGTAGACATGAGAGTCCGTCACTTTGTCCCAGTCCCCGGCGAGATACGAATGAACTGGATAGTTCACCCGAAACCCTTACGCAGTTTTGCACACCGTCCATCGTTGCTTTAATCAGTCTAGTCAGCTTCCCAGGAAAGCCGTTTTCGTCCATGATTCTCCATAGCTCTGCGCGGTCGATACTATCGTATGCCGCTTTGAAGTCGATGAACAGGTGATGCGTTGGGACCTGGTATTCACGGCATTTCTGGAGGATTTGCCGTACGGTAAAGATCTGGTCCGTTGTCGACCGGCCGTCGATGAAGCTGGCTTGATAATTTCCCACGAACTCATTTGTTTTAGGTGAGAGACGACGGAAGATGATCTGGGATAGCACTTTGTAGGCAGCATTCAAAATAGTGATCGCTCTGAAGTTCTCACATTCCAAATGGTCGCCTTTCTTGTGAATGGGGCAGATTACCCCTTCCTTCCACTCCTCCGGTAGCTGTTCGGTTTCCCAGATCCTTACTATCAGCCGATGCAGACAGGTGGCCAACTTTTCTGGGCCCATCTTGATGAGTTCAGCTGCGATACCATCCTTACCAGCTGCTTTGTTGGTTTTGAGCTGGTGAATGGCATCCTTAACTTCCCTCAGCGTGGGAGTTGGTTCATTTCCGTCCTCCGCTGCACTGGCGTCGTCGTTTCCTCCGTTGCCGTGGCTTCGTTCTCCACGCCATTCAGGTGCTGATCGAAGTGCTGCTTCCACCTTTCGATCACCTCACGTCCGTCCGTCAAGAGGCCTCCGTCTTTATCCCTGCATATTTCGGCTCGCGGCACGAAGCCGTTGCGGGATGCGTTGAGCTTCTGATAGAACTTCCGTGTTTCTTGGGAACGGCACAGCAGTTCCATTTCTTCACACTCCGCTTCTTCCAGGCGGCGCTTTTTTGTGAAGCGTGCATTCAAGGTAAAATGAACAGAAGCCCTTTTCCGAAGACATCTGAAAGTCAAACGTCAGCAGTAATGGATCTGGTCCATACCGATATTTGCGGACCGATGCGGACTAGTACCATTGGGGGACGAAAATATTTCCTGACATTCATCGATGACTACAGCAGATACACGGTAGTCTACATCCTGCGGAACAAATCAGAAGCCCTGGAGAAACTGGAGGAATACGTAGAGATGGCGAAAACACAGTTCGGGAAGAAACCGAAGGTTATTCGATCTGATAATGGAGGTGAATACACTGGCAAGCGGAACGGGATTCTTGGCCAGTTTACTGCTCCATACACCCCTCAACAAAATGGAGTTGCGGAAAGAACAAATAGGCACTTGGTGGAAATGGCCCGATGTATGCTGATAGATGCCAAGATGGACCATCGTTTCTGGGGAGAAGCCATCGTAACAGCAAATTACCTGCAGAATCGTCTACCTTCTCGCTCGATCTCTGGTACACCATATGAGCGATGGTTTGGCAAGAAACCGAATTTGGGACACATTCAACGATTTGGAGTGGATGCGTACTGCCATGTTCCGAACGAGAAACGAGGAAAGCTGGACAGCAAAGCAACCAAGCTCAAGTTTGTTGGATACAGTGAAGTCTCCAAGGCGTACCGGCTAGTGGATCCAAGAAACGGAAAAATCACGGTGAGTCGCGATGTCAAGTTCCTGGACAGTTGCTTACCAACGGATGGTGTGGACTTCGAAGAGCTCGTGATTCCTTCACCAAGCGTGCGTGTTGAGGACGTTCGACAGGATGATGAAGTTACCGATCCGAATGCTGGAGAGTCCGATGATGATGACGAGTGGGGCGATCCTGAAAATAACGAAGGGACACCGGATGACGTAGCAAAAGACGCGCTTGTAACCCGACGATCCGAAAGATTAAATCAAGGAAAAACACCGGAAAGGTACGTGTGCATAGCTGGTCCATTGATTCAGGAGCAGCCGAAGACTTTCAAGGAGGCAATATCCTGTCCGGAAAGTATTCAGTGGAGAAAGGCAATGGAGGATGAACTCAATTCGATGGACTGCAATGAAACATGGGACCTAGTTGACCTGCCCAGAGGAAGGCGTGCTATCGGCTGCAAATGGGTGTTCAAGGTGAAGCGCGATAAGAACGGCGAGGTAATCCGGCACAAGGCAAGGTTAGTAGCTCAAGGTTTTAGCCAGCGATATGGAGCCGACTATGACGAAGTGTTTGCTCCAAGGTTTGCTCCCGTAGTCCGCCAAAAAACCTTCCGTACCCTGATGTCTGTAGCGGCCAAGAATCGAATGGTTTTTTTTTTTTTTTTTTTTTTCTTTTTTTCTTTATTTGGAGTAGGGAAAAACCCCTGGGAGCGGAATTCCTTTAATTAATTGGATCACTTCTCCAAGAGGCACAAAACCTACTCTTCTTTTCAAATTTTTGTACAATTCAGGTACACTTCCAGTGAGAAATAATTCTCTTTTAAGGAAGTGTGTCTTAAATCTAGCTTACATTACAGTTATTACATTTCAATGGTGGTCAAGCAGTACGATGTGAAGACGGCGTTTCTATACGGCAACCTTGAGGAGGAGATATTTATGAGGCAACCGCCTGGATATGCTGTAGCTGGTATGGAGAAGAAGGTTTGCCGTCTGAAGAAAAGCATATAGGGTAGAAGCTTCAGTTTTGGCCAGTCCGGAGATTTGGCCATAGTGCGGTATTGAGCCTGTTGCGATCTAAATCGGCGTAAATTTATTTTTTACTAGTAGATCCTAATACAATATGATGATTACAGCTGTGAAAACCACACATTTTGATTTAAAACTGGAAGAAAAAATATATTTCCTTAAAAAATCTGCTCCCATATATCTATTTTGGCCAGGGTGCTTCTAATTTGGCCACTCCCATAAGAAATACACGTGATTGGCCAAAATAGAAACCAAACTTAAGAATATGGCCAAAACTGCGGCAGAGCTTCTATTTTGGCCAGTGCCACTTTTAATACAAAAATCAAGTATTGGTATGATTTCTGCATTTTTCCTTCAAAATATAGATTGAAACCTTTCTTTTGACGCATTGGTTGTTTTCATAGGATTATTGGTTATTTTTATAAAAATGATTTCCCTTAGACTGGCCAAAACCGGTGCCCGCACCCTATGGTTTGAAGCAGGCTGCACGTTCGTGGAACCAACGACTGCATGAAGTGTTAGAGGAAGCTGGATTTCGTAGATGTAAGTCGGATCCGTGCTTATACAAGAAAGAAGTTAAAGGAAAATGGTGTTACATACTGGTCTACGTCGATGATCTAGTTGTAGCAAGCGAAGATGAGCAAATTATCAAACCCCTGGAACTGGCCTTGAGGAAGAATTTTCTAGGATTTTTTTTCTGGAGGGGGCCTGAGTTGTAATGACTTTTGAATGGGATGGGTGCCCGATATGTGCATATGCAAATCGGCGTTGCAGTTTTGAGGAATCAAAATGACTGTTTTAGATTTGTTCATAGTTTCGTAAACTATATGAGTGCCAACAATTCCTCCAGGATTTTTTTCCATAGCTAGTTGCAGCGATTTCATCATGGATTCCTCAAGAGATTCCTTCAAGAATCCACCCAGACTATTGTGGGAATTTAGCTGATGGTTCTCGATTAGAGTTGCTCAGCTCAGCGACCCAACACACTGTGCGTCCGACGTGGTCGAACGCTGACCGAAGAAAGAGGAAGAGTCGCGGCTTGCTATGATCTCGTCAGCAGCTGTCACTCGATAGCGTAGGCGTTACCCCGGGTGGGCATCAATTGTCTATTGACATATTGAGGGATAAGACTCTTAACACACTGAGAGATGCTCATTGTCAGATATATACCACACAACTATCTTCGAAGATTTGTCCTGGGATAAATTTAGTGGTTCCTCCTCTTTGAGGTTTCCTTCGGGAATTTCTCCAGAGATCCTTCAAAGCATTTCTTCAGAAATATCTACAGGGATTTCTCCATATATTCCTTTCAGAATTCCGCTAGAGACTGCTCCAATAATTCCATCTGGAATGATTCGCAGTATTTTTGCAGGAATTTATTTTAAAAATTCTCTCAGAAAATTATACCAGCAATTACTTAAAAAAAAATCCAGGAGTTGCTTAAAACATTTGTAGAAAAAAATCTTTAGGGATCCATACAAGTTTTTTTTTATCTGTATTAACGAGATTTTTAGCACTTGGCTAGTTCATCTCGGGACCCACGCTTTACTTCCCTTCCGAAGGAAGAACTCACATTTTGTGAGCTTGTCGGGAGTGGGATTCGATACCAGGTCCTCGGCGTGATAGGCATGCGCTTTAACCATCACACCAGGTCCGCTCCCCAATACCCATACAAGTATTCCTTCAATAATTCGTCCAAAAATTACTACAGACACGGATTTCTTCAGACTTTTCCAGGGATTCCTACAAAATTCCAGGAATTCGCTAAGAAAGCTTTCCTGAATTCCCTAAGGAATTCCTCATGAGGTTTCTTCAGAAATTACTCCAAGAATTCCTGCAGGAAATCACCCGCGAATTCCTTCTATAATTCTTTCAGGAACAATGCCTGGGATTATTTTAAAAATGCCTGCAAAAACTCTTCTTGGGGTTTCTTCAGAAACTCCGCCAGGAATTAATTCGGGATTTCAGGATTTCCTCAGGAATTTCAGCAATTTCTTCAGTACTGAGATTTCCTCAGAAACTCCTTCTGGAATTCCCTCAGAAATTGAACTTTTTATTTTTTCTGAAATTCTTCCTGGGATTCCTCCGGGAACTGCTCAAGGGATTTCTCCAAATATTCCACTAGGAATTCTTCCAGGATTCCTCTAAGAATTTCTGCATGAATTCCTCTAAAAAATTCTACAGGCATTCGTCCAGGAATACCTCTAAAGATTCCTCTAGGGATACCT
Source organism: Aedes albopictus (assembly GCF_035046485.1). NCBI lineage: Eukaryota > Metazoa > Arthropoda > Insecta > Diptera > Culicidae > Aedes > Aedes albopictus. Next base: position 367,479,493 of record NC_085137.1, read on the forward strand.
CCACGAATTCCACCAGGGATTCCTCCTGCAATTGTTCCAGTGAGTCTAGGATTTTTATAGGGATTCCTCCAGAATTATCCCAGAAATTCCTACAGGAATTCCTTCAGAAATAACTATCGCAGTTCCTCCTGGAATTTCCCCAGGAAATTCTCCAGGGATTCGTTAAAAAACTCCCCCAGGAATTTCTCACAGAGTTAGTCAGGAATTACTCTAAGAATTCCTCCAGGGATTCCTGCATAATTTCCTTCAAAAATTCCTCTTGAAATTTCTTCAGGGATTTCTTCGGGAATTATTTCAGGTATTCCTCCAGACATTCCTTTAGAATTTCATCCAAGCATTTCTCCGTGAACTCCTCCAGGAATTCCACCAAGAATTTCCTCAGAAATTACCCCAGGTAAGTTCAGAAATTTCTGCAGGAAATTTTCCAGGGATTCATCAGGAAATTTTAGCAGGAATTTCTCCTCCAGGGATTGCTCTAGAGATTCCGCTAGGAATTTTTCCATGGATCCTCCAAAATTTTCCCCAGAAATACACTAGGAATTCTTCAGGGATTCCTCTGACGATTCTTCCAGAGATTCCTCCAGGAATTCCTCCGATGATTCCTCTAGTATTTCCTCCAGAAATTCTTCCAAGAATTCCTCCAGAAATTGCTCTAGCAATTCCTCCTGGAAATCCTCGGGAAATTCCTCTTGGAATTCCTCCAGATATTCATTTGGAAATACCTCTAGGAATATCTTCAGAAATTTCTCCAGGGATTCCTTCCAAAACTCCTTTAGAGATTCCTCCAGGAATTAATTCAAGGATTCCTCTAGGAATTCTCCCAGGGATAGTTCCCCGGAATTGCCCCAAGAATTCCTCTAGGGATTTCTCGAGGAATTCCTCCTAAAATTTTGCCATGATTTTGTCCAGAAGTTCCTCCAGGAATTCCTCCTGGGTTTCCGACAGAAATCTGTCCAGAAGTTGCTCCAGGCATTCCTGCTGAGGTTTCTTCAAAAATTGCTTAAGGGATTCCTCCAGGGTTTTTTTTTTTTTCAAGAATTCCCACAGGCATTCTTCAAGAATTTCTCTAGAAATTTCTCTGAAGATTCCTCCAGGAACTCATCAAGAGGTTTCTTCAACATTACCCCAGGAATTCCATTAAAATTCCTCCAGACATTGATCCTGAAGTTCCTCCTGGAATTTCTACAGAAATTAGTAACGCAATTTCCTTCAGAAATTCTCCCAGAAATTTCTCCCGGATTCCAGGAATTACTTCAAGAATTCCTCCAGGGATTCCTGCATGAACTTCAAGGATTTCTTCAGGAATCCGATTTTTTATTCTGATTTTTTTTGCAGAATTTCTGCAGGAAATCCTCCAAGGATTCCTTCAGAAATTGTTTCAGGAATTTCTACAGGAATTCCTCAAGGATTTTTGCCAGGGATTCCTCCGGATATTCTTCCATGGTTTCCTCCAGAAATTAATCCAAGAATTTCTCCCTAAGAGATTCCTCCAGAAATTATTACACAGATGTTTCTCCAATGATTCCTCAAGGGATTTCTCCATGAATTCTTCCTAGGTTTCCGACAGGAATTTGTCCAGAAGTTCCTCCAGGCATTCCTCCTGAGAATTCTCTAGAAATTGCTCCAGGAATTCCTCCAAGGATTTTTCCAACAGTTTCTCAAGAAATTTCTCTAAGGTTTCCTCCAGCAATTCCTCAAGAGGTTTTTTTCCAGAATTAGCCCAGGAATTCCTTTAGAAATGTCTCCAGGAACTCCTTCAGATATTGATTCAGGAATTTCCCCAAGAAGCCCTCCAGGGATGTATCCAGCAATTCTTCCTGGGTTTCCGGCAGGAATTTGTCCAGAAATTCCATCAGGCATTTCTTCTGAGGTTCCCCCAAAAAAAAAGGGTTCTTCCTAGAATTCCTCTAGGGAATCATCCAGGGATTCCATGAGGATATCTTCCAAGGTTTGCTCCAGGAATTCATACAGGAATTTCTCCAGGGAGTCCACAAGGAATTTCTCCTGAAATTCTTCCAGGGATTCTTCCAGATAATCCTGCATGAATTCCTCCACGGATTAATCCAAGAATTCTTCCAGGGATTTTTATAAGAATTTATTCGGGAATTCCTCCAGGGATTGCTATAGGAATTCATCTAGGGATTGCTCCGGAAATTTTTCTAGAGGTCCCTCCCAGAATTCCTCTAAAGGTTTCATCAGGAATTCATCTAGGAATTTATCCAGGGATTGTCCAAGGCATTCGTTCAGGAATTTCTCCAAGGGTGCCGCCAATAAATCCTTCAATTATTTCTTCAGAAATTCATCCAGGAATTTCTCCAAGGGTTCCACCAGGGATTTGTCCAGAAGATTCTCCAGGATTTCCTCCAGAGATTTATCTAGGAATTGCTTCAGGGATTTCTCCAGGAATTCCTTCTGTGATTTCTCAAAGAATTTATCTTGAGATTCCTCCAGGAATTCGGCCAGAAATTCCTCAAAGGATCCATCCAAGAATTTTTCTAGTAATTCTTACAGGGATTCGATGCTGTTTCTAAGGATTCCTCCAGAGATTCCTCGAGGCATACTTTCAGAAATTCCTCAAAGGATTCCTACAGTATGTACTCCATACATACTTACAGGAATTCCTCTAGGGATTTTTCCAATCTTCAGGGATTACTCCGGGAGTTCATGTAGTGATTCCTTCAGAAATTCCTATCGGGATCTTTTCAAAAATTTATTCAGGGGTTCGTTCAAAAATTTCAGTAACCCGTCAATCATATTTTCCAGGGAATCACTTAAGATTTTTTTTCCAGGATTTCCTGAACAGTTTTTGAATTAGTTGAAGAGGACTTATATTGGAATTCTTAAATATAATTTAAGAGGGATACAGTAGCAAGGAAATCCTCCAAGAAGTCATCCAGCTATTCTGTCAAATTTATCTCCGAAAAATCTTTAAGGAGTGCATCCACAGTTTTATTCAGGAATCCATCCAAGAATTTCTTCAAGAATACTCCCTGCAGTTCCTGCACAGTAGTTTCCTCATAAAGTCGTCCTGTGGTTCTTTCGGAAATATATCCTGTGATTCTTACACAGCCACTGTAACTAACTTTAAATATGTAAGTACTTACATGCTAGAAGCGCTTTCGGACATTTCTCCAGGTAATCCTTCATGAATTCATCTAAAGAAGATTATTTCGGAATTCTCCCAGGAACTGTCCAGGAATTCCTCCAGGGTAATTCCAGGATTTTTCTCCGGATATACTTCCAATAAATTCTTCAAAAATATCTCCCTAGATTCCCTGCAGAGATTCTTATATGGGAAAAACACATCTCAAAAAGTTCGATGGGCACCCTTTTCAGTACGTTCTGATTTTCAGCTTAATTCATTCACAATTAGGCGATGCTAAACTCCAGACTCTAGTTTAATTTAAAAACACTTCACTAATACTTCACTTTTGCAAAAGAAAATAAAAAATGAATAACTCTTTTAAAGAAAAACTAGAAAGGACGAGCAAATTCCTTTTAATTCTACTACTGTGCTTATCTTCGGACAGATAGGCCTATTTCGTCTGTGACTTACAGACTTCTTCAGTGTCAAGTGCTCGACTGAAGAAAACCTCGCATTCGTTGTGGTATTTATACTAGGAGTGTATGTGTAGGTACGTGTGTGGGTAAAAGTGTAGGTATAAAAATGTAGGTACAAAATTGTAGGTACAGATTTGTAAGAAAAAAGGGGGTGTATCTACCTGTTAGAAAACAGGGTGTCAATTAGAAAGCTAGGAAAATTCCTACCGATTTGGTAGGTAGTCAATTGGTGTTTGTTGTGTTATATTTTTTTTTTTTTTTTTTTTTTTTCCTGCCGATTTGGTAGGTAGTCAATTTGTGTTTTGTGTATTGTGTAATGTTTTGTGTAAGTTAGGTAAAAATTTAAACAGCCACGTGTACCCATTGCCCTGATCCTTGTTAAGTAGTTTTTTATTGTTTTGTTTGTAAATTTCTAAACTTTCTGCAACATCAAGTTTCCATGGGTTTGTAATGTGTCGTAAGAGTTTAATATTTGAAGTATTCAAAAAATGTCCTTCATTGAAAATATGTTCAGCAACTTTAGATTTAAAATGATGAATGAGTCCCTTGTCTGTGTCTTTGTGTGCTTTTGATACTTCCGTTATGTGTTCTTTGAATCGTGTGTTGAGTGTGCGTTTTGTTTGTCCTATGTATATTTTGTCACAGTGATTACATGTTACTTTGTAAACACCAGATTTTGTTAAGTTGTCCAACGGGTCTTTCGTAGATCCTAAGAGAGTTTGAAGTTGGTTAGCTTTGCTTGTGAAAACTAATTCAAAACCAAACTTTCTGAGAATTGGTCGGAGTTTTTTGGTGTCATTGTTGTAGTTCACAGTTATCCGTTTAAGTGTAGGTTCTGTCCGTGTCAGTGTAGTCAAAGAACGTCTGTATTGTTGTTGTGTCTTTTTGTTGATGATCTGTTGTATTGTTTGTTTTGTGTAACCGTTCAACTGTGCTGTTTCGAAAATGTAATTAAGTTCTTTCGTTTTTCCTGTTTCACTAAGTGGAAGTGTCTGCATTCGGTGTATCATGTGATTGAAGGATGCAATTTTGTGTTGATGTGAGTGATTTGATGAATTTGGAATAGTGCGTTGAGTGTGTGTCGGTTTTCTGTAAATTTCGAAGGAAAGTGTTGATTCTTGTTTTACGATGAGTATGTCCAAAAATGGTAGTTGGTTGTTCTGTTCAATTTCACAAGTGAATTCGATGTTTTTGTGTACATTATTGATATTGTTCAAGATTTCAGGTAAAAGATGTTTCTTAACAATGCTAAACACGTCGTCAACGTATCTCGTGGCTGTTTAAATTTTTACCTAACATACACAAAACATTACACTGGTAGCAAGCTACGCGTGCGCGAGGACGTGTTTGTTTTTCTGTCACGGTTTTTTTTCTTATCCGTGAAAATTGAATTCGCCTTAAAAAAAGTTTCCCAATTTTTCCAGTGAATTATAACTATTCATTATTAAAGCGTAGTGCTTTAAGTGGTTTCCAGTGTGAATAGAAGTTCTCTGAACCAGCATTGCCGACATATTCTCCAGGAGCACCGTAGGCCAACGTTTCTAAAAGGATTGGCGGAACCACGCCCCTCTTCCACATCTGAACGGACTTCTTCAGGTGGAAAGATCTCATTGAGAATTCGGCGTTGAAGCTTACTTCTACTAAGAGCATCATCAGGACCAGTTAATTCGGTGAGATCTTTTCATGACTAGTTAAGTGAAATTTGTGCACATTTCCATGGCATCTCGCGTCTCGTTCTTATCGGAAGCCCCCAAACTTTGATTTTTTGATGACCACTTTTATGCCCAAAGCAATAGAAGAGGAAAAACAATTTCATATTGAAATTACATATAGCTTAAAACAGCGGATGGCTTAGAGCTATGCACCATTCTATTATGTGCACATTTTATGTAATGTAGGAACAATTTGTGAGTGTCGTCGCTGTACGCTGCTGCTTAGTGTCATGTCTTCCATTATCACATCGAGGAATATAAGATAATGTTTAGTACTCGTTACCATATGGATATTAAGAAATAATCAGTATTGCAACCAGATATTTCTCTTTACTGATACAAAGTCTAAAATTTATGTTGCTAATGTATTTATTCTACTGTGATATCTTTGTGGTATAATGGCATTTATTTTATATTTTTGATATACTTAATCTACTCTCTCTTTCAGGGCGACACAGGTAAATTTATACAATACTGTTCTAATCCCATTTATCATACATTACATTTCATATGCAAAAATCGGAGCGTTTGGTACGGTATGTCCACGCATCACTCCTCCCCTGTAGATTCAAGAATTGTTTCGATGCTTAATATTACGAATTACTGGTATACTTGTATTCGAGACAATTCGAAGAATCAGCTTTGCGGCAAACACAACGCAGTAGGCCTGGCCGCTTTGATGCTTATATCATATTTCTGATATGCTACAAGTTTCAATATTGACAAGAAAAACAATTGGGCATAATCTAACCCAATTATTTTCCAGGATGCTTTCTCGTACTGGCTGCGTTTGTGTTAGATTAGATTAGATTAGATTAGATTAACATACACAAAACATTACACAATACACAAAACACAAATTGACTACCTACCAAATCGGCAGGAAAAAAAAAAAAATATAACACAACAAACACCAATTGACTACCTACCAAATCGGTAGGAATTTTCCTAGCTTTAGGTATCTAATTGACACCCTGTTTTCTAACAGGTAGATACACCCCCTTTTTTCTTACAAATCTGTACCTACAATTTTGTACCTACATTTTTATACCTACACTTTTACCCACACACGTACCTACACATACACTCCTAGTATAAATACCACAACGAATGCGAGGTTTTCTTCAGTCGAGCACTTGACACTGAAGAAGTCTGTAAGTCACAGACGAAATAGGCCTATCTGTCCGAAGATAAGCACAGTAGTAGAATTAAAAGGAATTTGCTCGTCCTTTCTAGTTTTTCTTTAAAAGAGTTATTCATTTTTTATTTTCTTTTGCAAAAGTGAAGTATTAGTGAAGTGTTTTTAAATTAAACTAGAGTCTGAAGTAACAAGTTCTACTAAAAGCTCTAAAGTAATAGTAAAGTGATGCTAAACTCGTCTGAAGTTTGTATGGAGGTTCATCTGGAAAAACCAGAAATTGATCACCGCTACCAGCACCACACTGATTTGTATAGAACAGGTGAAATTTTTTAACGTAATGTACAAAATACAACAGCGTGAATGCTCAAGAGTGCAGTAATGCTTCTCAAGAATATAATGTTATTATTTTTAACTTCATCGTGTTACGTTTAGTTATAAAAGGTACTTCGTATCAATTTGCTGGGGCTGCTCAAACCACCCTCCTTGACCATATAGCTGTCTACCTCTTCTTTTTGGCGTTACGTCTAAACTAGGATATTGCCTCAATCTTTTAGAGCTTAATGAGAACGTTGGAAAATATTATAACTTCTTCAATGAACATTTGAATTTGTGCATTGTTTGATAGACACGCAAATACTCGATACCCAAGGGAGTCAATGAAATTTATAGTTACTGACTAGAAATCACCTTCAGCATGGTTTTAATGAATACATTCGCGTTTACGCTTCAGCTATATGACCCTTTATAATGTGATATCTATTTTCTCTGGGGCTCCAAAAACTTCTGCTGTTTTCCATTTCAAATTCTAACAGATTTTTTTTCCATGTGATAGTTGAATTTCATAAGGAAGCATTTATCAATATTATTCTGTAATGCTGCTAGAAATTTCAGAACTTCTTTGGGATACCCAAAAAAGGATTCCTTTGAAAACTTAAAATTTCATTATTCGGCGATTTAAAATAGAAGTCATACAAAGCATTGCTATTTATATGTAGTTCTAATTCATATTTCTGGTATCATATTTCCAAACAAAACTACTAGAGTCAATTACATAGTCCATATTGAACAATAATCTTGTAAAGTGTGACAAGTTGAGGATAGTCTCCAATTACTATCAATTTAAACGTATACTATGCCAAATCAATGTCTATTATAGATCTATTATTATTATTACTATTTATTAACGACTCTTTACCATTATTGTGGCATTCGTGTCATACAATTATAGATCTATGTTTATCATTAACACAGTGGCTCTCAGATTTTTTCTAATTTCCATCTATATAGTCATGAAAAATTTCTGGGGGGGAGGGGGTGTTGGCTGGTGGATTCTGGGGCCGGCAGTACCGGCACCTCTTAAACGTCAAATTTTCGGTGAGAGTAAGCAGGCCAGAATAAATTCGTGCAGTAATGCATAGGGCACTGCATACGACGGTTGCTATGACATTTTTATTCAAAGCTTTTGACGGTTCTTCACAAACTTGTTCCTGGACTACTCCAGGACTTTCTTGTAGGATTTCCAGGGAGTTATTGATGAAATTCTCCCGGAGGTTTATTAAGGATTCCTTCAGGAGCTTTCTCTGGGGTTCTTCCAGGAATTTCTTCTGAGATTCATAAGGAGGTTCCTCCCCAAGCAACACACATGTTACATAAAAGTTACGACAGCGCAAGTTTTGGTTGTATAGAAGTTTATTATACGTTATTTTAACACAATGTTAGAATTACGTAAAATAAACTTCTATACAACCAAAACTTGCGCTGTCGTAACTCTATTATAACATGTGTGTTGCTTGGGTCCTGGGATTCCTTCAAGAGCTCTTGCCAGGATTCCTCCAGGATTCTTTCAGAGATTCTCTCCTGGTTTGCTTGAGGAATACTTTCTGAGATTGTTACGGATGTGGTTCCATTAGAAACATCTGAAAGAATTCCAAAATGAACTCCAAACTCCAAACGAAGCTCTTGAAAGAATTCAGAAAAAAGTTCCTAGATGAACCCTGGAAAGAGTTCCTGAAGAATCCTGGAAGCAGTTTCTAAAGTAAATGAGTTCCAAGAGGAATCCCAGAAAGAGTTTTGAAAGAAATCCCGGTAGAAGTTCCCGAAGAAATAGACGAAGGAGTTCCTGAAGAAATTCCAGAAGAAATTCCTGGCATAAACACAGAAAAAAAAACCCGAAGAATCTCTGATGGAGCTCCCGAAAGAATCCAGGAAGTAGTTTCTGGAGAAATTCCGGAAGAGGTTCTTGGAGAAATCCCAAAACAATTTCCCGGTGGGATTACCGTAGAAATCCCAGAGGGAGTTCTTGAAGCAATCCCCAAAGTAGTTCCTGAAAGAATCCCGGAAGGAGATCCTGGAAATTTTGGAGGAGTTTTTTGGAGGAATCTCGGAACAAATTCCTGAGGCAATCCCCGAGAGAACGCCTAGAGGAATCAAGAAAGAATCCTGGATAAAATTTCTGGAATTCTGAGGAACACCTTCTGGAAGTAAACGAAATTTTCTGAAGACATTCCAAAAGAATCTATTAGGAGAATTTAGGATGGAATTCCTGAAGGAGAAATCCCAGAAAAAAAAACTCTGGAAGAAACTCGATAGAAGCTCCAGGAAGTATCCAGGCAAGAGATCTTGAAGGAATCAAAGACGGAATCGCTTTAGGAATCTCAGAAGAAACTCTTGAAATCCTTCATACAGCTCCTGGAGGAGTCCTGGAACAAGTTTGTGGAGAAATCGAAAGGATTTCTTGGAGAAATCGCAGATGGAATTCCTGTGGAAATTCCTCCAGGAATTCTTCCGGAAATTCCTCCAGGTATTCCTCCAGAAATTCCTTCAGGAATTCTCCTGAGGATTTCTCCTACCACAATATTCCCAAATAATGGACGCGCAGTGGTTAAAAGCATCTACAGAAGATGAGGATTTCCCCAGAAATTTCTTCAACGATTTTCCCGTTTTTTTCGGAAATTTCTCCGGGGATTGTTTCCTATTGTTTCCTGTTACGATTTCCTGAGATTGTGAGGAAATTCCCGGAAGAATCCCTGAATCAATGGAAGAGTTCTCGGGATAATCTCTGGAGAAATTTCACGAAGAATTTTTTGAAGGATTTTTGTAGGAACTGCAGGAGGACTTTCTGTAGGAATTCCTGAAGAAATTTCTGAAAGATGTTCTGGAGGAATTCCGTGAAGAATTTCTTGAGGAATTTCTGGAGGAATATCTGAAAAGATTCCAAGAAGAATTTGTGAAGTAATTCCTGGAGAAGTTTCTGGCGGAACTCATGGAGGAATTTCTGAAGGGATTCCTGGAAGGATTTTCGAAGGAATTCTTAGAAGAACTTTTGGAGGAATTTCTGCAAGTATTATTGGAAAAACTCCTGGAGGGATTTCTGCAGAAATTTCTAGAGGAATTGTACAACAATTTCCTAGAGGAATTACTGGAAGAACTCCAGGAGGAAATTCTGTGGAAACATCTGGAGTGATTCCTGGAATAATTATTGTAGGAAAATCTGATGCAATTTTTGGAAAAATGCCAAAGAAATTTTCGTAGAAAATTCTAAAAAAAAAAAAACGTGGAAGTATATTGGAAGTCCTGAAAAACATCCTGGAAGAACCACCGAAGTAAGTTTTGGAAATCACTTCCGTAGGAATTCCTAAAGAAATTTCAGATTTCAAAGTATGCCCCTGCCTTGATCGTATAGCTGCCGGCTTAGAATAGCACTACGGACCACCTGTTCCGGGGATAAAAGTACAACAAACAGGTAACCCCAATCCAAGGTGTCAGGCGACCCGTGCTGAGGGATGAATGGTTGAGGGGGTTTAAAAGATGCTCGATCGTTAACGGATCCCGTTACGTGGATAGATCGCCCTTTTGGATTGCGTTGCGGCGAAAGATCTACCAAACCAAAATCTAGTGTCGTCCTATTTTTCATTTTGGAATGTGCTCTGGTAATTCAAGGAATTAAGGTACCCCGGGGCAAGTGAGACCTACAGCTATATTTTATTTATTTGTTAGTTTTAAGGCAAACATTCTTCATAGAAAACATAGGTATCACACCAATGGATACTTTGAATTCAAATATTGTTATTGTTCTCTCCATAAAGAGACCATATATGTTATTGTTGTTCATATGTAATTTTCAATTTACTAAGTGAATTTAGGGTAGTCTACAACATTCGTCGTTTAAAAATAGAAGAACAAATAAAGTAAAACTTTTTCGGTTTCAGGATCATATTAGGAGTGCTTGCAAATTATTTCAAGCGAAAAAGCTGTAATTTATTTTCATTTATTACCTTTTGTTAACTGCTCTCACTTGCCCCAGTACATTTCAGCATCTGGGGCAAGTGAGACCTAAGAGAGTAAACAAACACAATTTCAAAGTTTGATCTCGCTTTCTTCAGGCTAAGTCGAAATTTACACAAAAGTGAAGTAAAAATCGGCGCCTTAAGTAATCAATCGTTGAATTATACTTAATTACTTCTATTCTAATGATGAAGCTATTGTTCAAAATGGTAAAGTCTTTGATAGAGCATTTTTTTCGAAATCATCTATTTCTCATATTTTCGTTCAAACAAATTCTATTAGTTTTTCGTTTTTCGCTGCATAATGAGTTCTTCTGAATGTTAAGGAACCGGTCATAAAGTATGAAAAAATTGGAAAACAACTTATTCGAAGTTCACGATTTAAAAATCTTTATTTAATGATCGTAAATTTATGTAATGAAAAACATAACATCTGTAAATGTTGAAAAATCTTTTGACGAGACACATCAACTACGTAATATGAAAAGTAAGTTTAGAAATCTATCGGCATTTAACCTTAGGGCGCTTTTTGTATAAATAAAATCAATTTATTTTACACGAGCTTCTAGAGTTAAATCAATTTTTTTCTCAGTGATTCGTTATTATATGTGTTACGTAATTTATGCACGATACCACAAAACTTTTCCAACATAAATCGCTAAACATAGTTATTCGCAAAAGATATTTATAATTTATGCTACCTTACATATATGCAGTAACTATATTAGGCCAGTAGTACAAAAATCCAGATAGGTCCCACTTGCCCCGTAATACGGTGTAAATGAAGATCTGTTCCACTTTTCATTATATGCATAATATACAGAATTTAAATTTTTTTAAACAGTTTTAATGCCCACTAATAAGAAGAAATATACCAACAATGTCTTTTAGAACCATTGGAATTATAAAATTATTTATATTTAGAACTTTTTGGCTTGATAAAACCAAACTAGCATTTTTTTAGGTCCCACTTGCCCCGGGGTACCTTATAGTATTTAGTCCTTGCTACTGGTGTTTTGGCGACTTCCAGTTTTTGAATAAAACTTAGTTTACCAACTTTACTTTGCATCTAGTTAAAAACCTTACCATCTGAGACTAACCTTCATGCAAAGGAAATCAAATTGGGTTAGGGATCCATGTGTGTACTAACTCTTCGAAGACTGGAATGTGCTAGTACTCAAGGAACATACTAGAATCCTTATTACTGAACACATGTTCTATTATCGAAATGGTATTACTGATAATGTTAAAACCCTGGTTCTAAACTTCTAACTGGGGAGAATTTAGCGGTAAACAAGAGTGATGCTAGGTTTCCGATGCATGGCCAATTACCAGTGCTCTTGTTATGTTTTCTATAAGAAAAAAAAATCTAAGAAAATAAAACAAAAACTGTAACAAAATCGATACTTTATTGCCCTTCAATGGCAATTGAGTAATGCGATATGCACTACACTAAGGATACGGGTAATGTCACAATAGATCTAAAAACTGGTCGCAATGACAGACCCAAATAGGAATAAAAAAAAATGCCCCTGCTTAAACTTTTGAAGGGAGAACTGGATATATGAGGTAGTTTCTGGAGGAAGTTCTGGAAAAAGTCTTGGAGGATGATTCTGGAGTTTTTTTTGAAGAAAATTTCTTTAATTACTTCTAAAGCATATCCTAACAAATCATGATTTATGTTTTTATATTCAGCTGAATTAAATTTTAAGGAAAGCACGGCGTGTGTATGGGAAAAGTTTATAACAAAAAAATGGGCATCGTCAAATTTTTCGCTATTCAAAAATAGAGGCTTTCAGCTTTCATTTGCAGGGTCCCTCAAAAAAATTCACCAAGGGATCCCGAACAACTTTTTCAGAATACTGTTTTTCCCCATACAAAATGCACGGTTCCAAATTAATCCCCATTTCTACTTAACAAACATACCCAATTTTTGTATGAAAAAGTTCCCCCGATGGAATATTTCGATGTTGGGCTTGAACGAAAGCTGGTAGCGTTAACTTTCACGTAGCGTAAAAATTAGCGATGTCCATTTTTTTGTAAAAAAAAATGTTCTACCAGACACACCGTGAAAGTCTAGAACAATACCTCTAAGGAGGCCTACAACAATCCTTGCAGGAACTACTGAAATTCTGACTATTTTATTAGCGTTGAATATTGTTAACATATATCATCATTGGCGATTTTAGTTTACATATAATTTGGCTGCAAAAATACCTCACTGAAAAGTGTTCGATTGTTGGACGGTTCGATTGTTGACTTTGGAATTATCGACAAGTTTGTTCTCTTCGTCATGGGGTGTTTTTGTAGGTAAAATTGTCTGAAACATGGCCGTATTCAGCTAGGTAGGAAAAGATTGGATGCCAACATTGAGTTCAACAGCTTCCAAAAAACCTCCCATGACAAAGAGAACAAAATTGCCGAGAATACGTAAGATCCCCCACTTTGTCGTCGAAAAATTTCACTAGAATTGCCAAAGAAAAAAAATGATTCAGTTAATTAACTCACCAAATGAATGAGTGTAACAAGTTTCGTAAATTTTAATTCCGCCCTAATAGCTTATCCTTTGACAGATACGCGTATTTCGACTACCACTTGTAATCTTCCTCAGTGTCAATTATCTAGTGGATATCCAGTGGATAACTGACACTGAGGAAGATTACAGTAGTATTCAAAATACGCGTATCTGTCAAAAGATAAGCTTTTAGGGCGGAATCAAAAGGAACGAAACTGATTACACTCATTCGAAGAGGGTATTCTGCTTAGAGGGTTCGAAAAGTCGGTACAAGATCACCTAATGAAATTACTTTGTCACTGGAGAACTCCTTCAGGATCGCCAAAACATATTCACCAATTTAAAATGTTTTATAAAACTACTTTGACGTTGACAAATTTTACCAGAATCGCTTAAAAAGTAATTCACAAGAATAAGTCATCAAAAGTAATCACTTTAGCATCAAAGAACTCTATCAGGAACGCTTAAACATATTTTAGTAATTTTTAAATATTAAATTTAATATGTCGTCAAGAACAACCACTGGAATCGCCCAAAACATTTTAGTTAATTAACGCTAAAAGGGATGCCTTCATGGCCTCAGTTTCGTCACCTCGCTGAGTGTGTTCCTTCAAAGACGAGCTCTGAAAGGCGCCTGGGGTCCAATGGACCCCAGGTATCCCTTTAAGGGCTGATTCACTTAATGCTATCACCAAGGATGGGAACACTCACTTGGAAAGAGTTACACTCACTTGTAGTTTTCTCAACTCAAAAGCGTGCAATCCTGAAACGATGTATGGAAGACTTACCGAACTCGTGAGGGAGCTGCGAAGCCAACTCTCCACGAGGTGAATGTAAACTACACTCAGCTCGTAGAGAGTTGCTTTTACAGCTCTGTCACGACCTTGGGATTCGTGTGCGACCCCTACTCTATTCGACCAAGTTTTAGACGAAATCACAAGGAAAAAGTCGCCCATACATCGTTTCTTGATTGCACGCTTCTGAGCTGAGAAAATAGCAAGTGAATGTAACTCGTTGCAAGTGAGTGTTCCCATCCCTGGCTATCACTTTGAGTTCAAAAAAAATGCACTAGTTTCACCAAAAAATCTTTCATTAACCCTTCTGGACGCGCGTCTGTTTGAACCTAAGACTGCACCACGCTCGCGCTGTATACGCCGAGCAAGGTTTTTTGATGGTGTTGTGCTTGTTTACAATGGCGCCCGTCCTGAAGGGTTAAATTACTTACTTAATGGAACCACTTTGAAACCAGGAAACTTCAGTCGGATTGCCAAAACATATTTTAGAAATATAAAATTTTGAATAGAATTAAAAAAAAAATACTGGAATCGACAAAAAACTATTTGAGCATGAGCATAGATGACCGCACACTTCGTAGTTGCTACTCCTGTTTGACCGGAACAAAATCGACAAAAAAGTATTTGAGTAAATTAAGTCACTAAATGCATTTTGACGCCAAAGAGCTTCACGATGATCGCAAAAACATATTTTAGTAACTAAATTTTTAAATGGATCAAATAATTCATTAGAATCACCAAAAAAGTATTTCAGTTAATTAACTTACTTAATGGAATCACTTTTTCTGGAAATACAAAAAAAAGTAAGGCGGTAATTGAACTCACTTAAGCAAATACTTTAACGCCAGAAAACTTCACTAGGATCGCCAAAACATATTTCAGTATTATACATTTTTAGTGGAATTTGTCGTCGAAAAATTTCATTTGAATCGCGAAAAGGTATTTCAGATAATTAAGTCACTTAAAGGAATTACTTGGACACCTGAGAACTCCATCAGGGTCGCCAAAACATATATAAGTAATTTAAAATTTAAAATGGAATAACTTGATCGCCACAATATATTACTCACTAAATGGAATCACTTTGGGCCCTGTGGACGCCAAAGCCAAAACCCATTTCAGTAATTAAAAATTTGAAATAGAAATAAAAATCAATTTTGGTAATTAAACTCACATCATACAATCACTTTGGTGTCTGAAAACTACACCAGGATTGCCAAAACATATTTCAAATGGATTTACTTTGTCGTCGAAATTTTCTACTAGAATCGCCAAAAAATGATTCGGGCAGTTAATTAACTCATTTAATGGAATCACGTTGACTCCAGGGAGCACTTCTAGAATCGCCAAAACATATTCTAGTAATTTTATTTTTAAATGAAATGTGCCACCAACAATTTCACAAGAATCGTAAAAAATATTCCGGTCAATTAACTCACTTGATGTTATCACTTTAAGGTCAGGAAATTTTACAAGAATCACCAAAAAATACTCAGTAAACTACCTTAATCAATGTATCACAAGAGTTGTCAAAAAAGTATTTTAGCTAGTTAACTCATTTAATGAAATTATTTTGACGCCATTTTGGTATTCCAAAACGATCGCTAGGAAATGAAAAGCGAACTCCACTGCTCCGACTGCTTCCATAATGTTAAATCCCATTTACGGTGGCTCCTTTGTTTCGATACAGCAACTGCCAGAAACATGGCTTCAGTGATCCATTGTCAAAAAAACATTCAAGGTATTGAATTCACTTAATGATTTCATTCATTGGCGCCAGGAATCTTCACTAAGGTTGCCAAAACATATTTCAGTAATTTATTTCACAAGAATCGCCAAAAAACATTTTATCTAACTCAGTAAATCACTTTGACTTCAGTAAACTTCACTAGGATCACCAAATACAT
This sequence comes from Aedes albopictus, assembly GCF_035046485.1. Classification (NCBI taxonomy): domain Eukaryota; kingdom Metazoa; phylum Arthropoda; class Insecta; order Diptera; family Culicidae; genus Aedes; species Aedes albopictus. The sequence goes on from NC_085137.1 coordinate 367,495,406, forward strand.
TTCAGTATTTTTAAATGTGTTGTTCAAAAATTTTACTAGAATCGCCAAAAAATGTTTCATGTAATTTAGTATTGTCATTTTCAAAGTGAATTTTTTTATTCACACTTTTGCTGAATATCATTGAAGTGCTTCAACTTAATTACGCCTCCAAATTAATCCGCCGAATTACGCCAGATGAGCGAAAATAGCAATGATAATAATGTTTATACAATTTTTAAATCTTAACGTTCTTATGTTACGTGTAACGCCACTTTTTTCTTGAATTCCAAACGCCATCCCATTTATGTATATGATACGCCAACTTCGAAAAAATGCGACTACCCAGCTCCAAATTTAGGAATACACCCCTGGCGCGAACGTGTTTTGTGTTTCTCTGCGCGTGTCATTTTTACTCCTGCTTTTTGATTGTATTTTCAAAGTGTATTATTGGAAATTGTGTTAGAAAGTGGAAAATTCAAAAAGTTTATCCAGATTTCAAGCATCATCATGGCAGCATCAAAACTCTGCAGTACAACCATGGCCAAATCAGTATTCAATGGATTCTTGGCTACAATCACTCAACTGTGGATGCATCTGTGCTGGATTTCGTAAAAAACGGAATCAAAATTAGAAGCACACTCTTCAGCTGTACAGAATGGACGTAAAAGGCCAGATAATCCAGAGTACCAACGGGGGATCCAAACTGCAGCAGAATCAAGGTTGCTTTTTTCTAATATATGTTAAGATAATTGAGCTGTCAGCCAGAGAAAAGTGCCTACGAACTCTGGCGTGTTCAGGTCAATCCGGACTAGTTTAGTGTCTAATGATGACCGACACAGGAGAAGGAAGATCCGTGTGCCGCGGGCCAACGTCCTGAAGGCGATGCGGCTCAAGGAGGAAAGCGGCAAAAGTTGATGGGCAACAAGAGCTCAAGTTGAACGTCGGGCGAACGTCCGACGGCTGATCGAGACGCCAATCAACGCCGCCTGGTCATTTCTTCATTAAGACGACCGTAGATGATGAGACCATTTCAAAATTGGTGAGAATGTTCCTTTTATATTTATTCATTTGGCGATATAACTTATTTTGAAACTAACACATTGAACATTTGATAACCAATTTTGGGGGAGGAGGGTATTCAGAGTTGCCTTTCAATACATATGGTAGGAAGAGTGGAGGTGCTAACTTCCCATTATATCCCTTATGTTGAGAACGACAAACTCTTCTTCACATTCATTGGGGCATCCCTCAAGACGATGGCTTGCACAACATATGATTGTATGATCTTGGTTTTATAAAACTGAGTATAATTATAATATTTTGCTTGATCACATTTGTACATTGCTTAGTTACCTGCTTGTCGGGCTTAATTACCGTGCTACAATAAATGGTAGACCTTCATCATCCTCATCAACATGAAATTACATTTTGAAATTATCATTTCAGATTTCTTTGAAAGAATGGCATATTTGTAACAATTTCCTATTTCTGTTGTGCTTTTTATATGGGTTTATTTTTCTGTATATTTGGGGAAGGGATCCTAAAACATTTTTCTCGTTTCAGAGAGCGAGTAACGACGCTTAAGCGGATTTTATGTTCAAACACCATTCCCCTAAAACGAAGCGGTTGATACGGTTGTCCCCGTTTCTTCCCTTATTCGGTTCAAAAAGGTTTGTCAATCACATTATTCATAAGTGGATAACCTGATTGCCTTAATTTTTTGAATTATCTTCCAACCCATTAGTCTGCACAGTGGGCCTGGCCATTTTAATATTTGTGTCACGTCTCTGACATGCTGCAAATATTAATGCTGACAAGAAAATATCGGAAGAAATTTTGATATTTCCAGGATGCTTTTCAATACTGGCTGTGCAAGCACTAGAGTAGAAGCACTAGAGTAGTAGAGTAGAGTAGACTCAAAAACGATTTAACTATAGCTAGTAAGATACATTTGTATAAATCAATCATCTCTCCCCGCATAGACTTCTGCTCTTCCATTTTGTTTTTAGCCAATGGAACACAAATATCATGATTGCAGCGATTGCAAAATAAAATAATGCGTTTGATTTTGAGATGCAATAGATTAACATCCTCCTCGTTCTTATTGGATGACCTACAGTGGCTATCAGTGAAGCAAAGAATTGTGTTTTTAACTTTGGTGTTCATTTTAAAGATAGTTAATGGTTTGCTGCCTCGATAATTGTGTGATCGAATTGAAAGAGGAAGTGACATTCATAGGTATAATACTAGAAACGTACTACGAAATTGGCGCGAAAGTGACCGGCAAGAGCAAGAGTGTAGGAGGTAAAACAAAACCCGATATAAGTGAACCGGTAGATTTGAAAAGTGCGCCAAAGATCGAACTCAACCACTGAATGGATGACGTGCGACTATGTTCAACACATTCTAACTCACGATTAAACGGAGTGATTATCTATCCTTCGAAAAAGGCTCAATACATGTAGCCGAAACGTCAGGTGTAGAGCATAAATCCGTTTATGATTACGCGAAGACTTTAAGCCGAAAATCCCCGTAACATAACCACAATCACAGTCGATCCCCATACATAAGTTATGATATTGGATAACTTTACCAAAAACTGTCTTTAAGATAAACTCCATTTGACCCCATTTCAGCTCCCCCTGTATAACCACCAGTCCTCCTCCCCCCTTCCCACATCCCTTTTGAACTCCTCAGAACTCCGGCCCTCATCTCTACACATCCTTCGCTCACCTTGAAACCCTTCCCTAGAAATCCCCTTTCATTATTTCAGGATGAGTTCCCTTATGGACACTTGCAAGAGAATTTTGAAAACTGTTTTAATTCGCGAAACCGTGTTGAATAGTTGTGTAAAAAACAGTGTAAAAATGACCTTTGAAAATTTCTCCGGTGATTTCCTTGGAAATTTATTTGGCAATGCCCTACGGAAATCCGTCTGTTATTTTTTTCAAGTTCTAATAGAACACTCTTGCGAATAAATAAAAAAAAAGCAATCCAAAAATTGCTGAAAAAATATCGAAAAAGAAGTTCCCAAAGAAATTCCCGAATAATTTTACAGAGTGATTTCTAAAAACGTTTGAATAGAAACAACAGACGGCACCCTAAAGGAATAACCGAAGGCCCTAAGGAATTGCTTTAAGGTCCGCCTTTTGCCGAAATCGGAAAAACCCTCCCTTGGCGCTACTTCTGTGCACGGGCCTGACCAACACAACGTGAATCGTAGCAACCTTGGATAAATGTTGGACTTCGATGACAAATATCTGACATAATGACAAACAGTCTAATGCCCCCTTAAGGAAATCGCGAAGAAATTGCCGAAGGAAGTGTCAAAGTCAATGTCAGATAATTTAACAAGGAATTTGTTAACAGAATTGCAGAAAGAAAGGAATCAATGATAGGAAAAAATTGTAAAAGTAATTGTCAAATAAATTCTTCAAGAAATTCTTCCGAGAAAAAAACTGCTGATGAAAATTTTAAAAAAATGTCCAAGGAATCCCCAAAAGCATTGCTGAATTAAATCCCATGATTTCGCCACAGGAACTCCGAAAGGAACATCCGGAAAAAATCTGAAATAGATCATTGAAAAAATGCCGAAGAAAATTTTGAAGAAATATGCAAAGAAGTTCCCAAAGGAATAATTCCCTGATAATTTCTCATAATAAATCAAATAAAATATATCTGAATGAGTGTTTAAAGCAAAGCCAATAGAAATATCAAACCATTTTTCAAAGGAAAAGTTGAAAAAAAAATGCCAAAGAAACTCCTAAAAAGTCTACCAATCAATTACCTTGGAAATTTCAAAGAGATTTCTTTATAAAAAATCCCATAAAAATTCGAAAGTCTTTATTCATTTGAATGTCTCTTCTGAAGCCAGAATCCTTCGAAATAATCCAGAACGTGAGATATACGACGCATAGACCAGACTCTCATAGACCAGAATCTCGAACTTAATTGTTTTCTAGAAGAAAGTTTCCAAGTCAGCAACTTCACCAAAAACAGTATTATTTTAACCTTCCGTAACTCGCGCGGTTGGCCACCACCGTCAGCACCCCGCTAATGCTGAGTACAAACAGCGAGATTTTTTCAACGTGTTGTACAGAATACAACAACGCGATCGCTCGAGGGTTAAGTAGAACAGAACACGGGATATATGACGTTTAGACTAATCTGAAAGTTTCTAAGATGACTGGGTAGTGGGACTGGGTGAATTTTGAACCTAATTGTTTTCTAATAAAAGGATTCATTCCTCTTTGCAACATTGCCAAAGACAGTATCATTGTAAACGGTCCAAATCGTGACACATATAACGTATCGACCAAACTGATAGCACATTACAGCACAAGGGCCATGTATTGAATGAATTTTTAACTGAATTTCTGTAAAGAACTTTTGGTTTATAAGGAAATATTATAGCTTAAATTTTGGAATCATTTAGAAAAATCTTCAATTTTTGCATATACATTACGAATAAATTAAGAAATAAACTTGTGCCATGCCAATATTATTCCATTTTGAAACCGATGATAATACTTACTATCACGCTCTCCATAAGTACCTCAAAATCTCTGATGAACTTACCACACAAAATCTTGGCAAAGCCTTCGAGAGTCCCAGCTTAATCAACCATTCTGGAAAAATAAAGTAATTTATCAATTTCATCCAAAGCGTTTTTGACTTCTTCAAATACCCGCTTCCGCGTTTGGACAAAACTTTTCCTTCACGCACCGAGTCAACTCATTTACATGCGATGGCCATTCCGGGTGCAAAAGCCTATGCATAAATATCCACAGAACGCCCTTCCCCGCTACCAGCACACCTCCTCCACCCCTTTGGAATACAATTCATTCCAGTTTGGCCCGAGGCGAACAAGTTTCCCCATTCTTCCCGGACCGGCGTGGCACAACACAACAGCATCGTTTTCCGAAAAGTTGTGCGAAAACTTTTTTCATCAGCTATTATAATTTAGTGGATGTATTTCCCTGAACGGTTCTCCTTCCTGTTTCTCGACCATGATACCAAGGTTCGATGCAGGGGTTCTCAACAGTTTTTATGTTTCTCTCGTCTCTACGAAGACAAATGCTGCTTCGCAGCTCAGTTTTTTATGAGACTTCCAAAGTTGATAACTTAGATCAATCTTTAACAATTGATTTGATATACCAGTTGAGTCATGAATATTCTTATTACCTACGAAAATTGTGCAAAGCAGAAATTTTTAAATTTTCAATTATTGTCTTTCAACTGTACTAGGGAGTTCCAACTCATCAAACAAAAAATCTTAAGATTCTTCAAAATTCCTGGCAAGAATATTCATAACAGTTCCGCATACGGCTCTCTCTTCAGCATATCATACCTCATGCTCCCCCCATGGACAACCACTGGTATAATATCCCTATCGCACACACACACCCAAAATAGGGCAAGCAAACGTTTGCACCGACACGAGTCACCGTCGCACCACCGCACCAGACCGGGCAACGATTCATTTTCTCCAAATTTTCAAGCCAACTCATTTCGAATTTTGGTTTCCAACCCCCCAATCAACGGTTACCAGCAGCCGCCACCAGCAGCCCAGCCCCTACTGTCCCTCGCCAAGGCCCGGTTCTCCTGAGAGAGGGATGAAGTGTTGAACTATTATGCGGTTGGCTAGGGAAGAAGTGGGTGAAACCAAATCACTTTTCCGCTCACACCTCCCGCTATTCCGGTTGCGGTTCTTCATCATTGGTGCAGGGATGCTAGATTTTTTTAAATTTTGACCGAAAAAAATGTATCACAGTGAATCAGTGTTTCTTGTTATCGTATTTGAAAATATTATATTCTTTTTATTTTCAATGATGTCCAGTTATCCGTATATCGCTGACCACACGGATTGATTGCATTGCACTAGCAAACCTCCGTTTAGGTGCCTCCATTAGGGTCAGTTGGAGAACTTAAGATTGTACGTGGGTTTACGGGAAACGAGTGCAGGGAGAGTTGGAGGGAAATGAAAAAATGGAAACTGTAGTGTACTTTATAAGGGTTTCCAAGAACTCCCTTGAGTAAGTCATCGAATCAACAAGCGCTACAAGGTGACTCTCGCAGTATTACGAATAGGAGTTGTACTTCCATAGGCTCATACACATATGATTTATATGTAAATTACCCTTTTAATCTCTCTACAAGCTCCCTTGCACTTCTCTAGCACCGACCTGAAACTCTACATTCCTTACCTTAGCTTAACGGTTTTTAGACTAAGCCCTGAGTGTCCTCTGCTGTACGTAGGAGTCGTCTCCAGTCTACTCGGTCCAACGCTGTGTGTTTCCAGTTCCGCACTCTGCGAAGGATCCTCAAATCGTCCTCCACTTGATCGACCCACCAAGCTCGCTGCGCACCACGTCTTCTTGTACCGATCGGAGGACTCCCGAGAATCATTTTAGCCAGGTTGCTATCTGACATCCTGATGACGTGACCCACCCACCGTAGCCTCCCGATTTTCGCGATGTGGACGATGGTTGGTTCTTTCAGCAGCTTATGCAGCTCGTGGTTCATTCGTCATCTTCAAGTCCCGTCTTCCATCTGCACTCCGCCGTAGATGGTACGCAACACCTTCCGTTCGAAAACTCCAAGGGTACATTGGTCCTCTACACGTAGGGTCCATGTTGCGTGGCCATAGAGGTATTTAGTCGAATCAGCGTTTTGTTGATAGTTAACTTCGTGTGACGGCGAACTTTGTTCAATCGGAGGATTCTGCTGAGTTCAAAGTAAACCCGATTTCCTACGGCAATGCGTCTCTGAATTTCTCTGCTGGTGTCGTTTTCGGCGGTCACCAGTAAACCCAAGAAACTCTCCAACACTCGTCGGCAACGCGCTGAAGTATTGCGAAACCGATCGTAATCACTCGAAGCGCCTCAAAAACACCTCTGAAACCCCCTTGAGACATCCGTAAACTTTTCGAGAAAAATCAACAATTCTGAAACATATTCTCTCTAACTCTCCTAAAGGCCGCTGAAATTCTCTAAAACTCCACAAAACCCTTAGAACCGCTCTTGAGACCCTCGGAAACTTATCTTGAACCTCTGTGAACCATACTGATACCCCAAGAAACCTTTTGAAATTCCCTGAAACTCCTGGCAGCCCCTCGCATACCACTCCTGATACCCCCAGGAAACTCGTGAAGCCTCGTGAAACTGCCTGAAACCAAATGAAATGCTTTGAAACACCTCTGAAACCTCATTAAGATCTGAACGTTATAAGACCGTAAACTTCTCTATTACTTTCCTGAAACCCCATAAAACACCCTGAAACACCTTCAAATCACTATGGAACACCCCGAGATCATGAAAGACTTTTCCGAAGTGGAGCGGGCCTGGTGTGGAAACACGTGACACTCACGCCGAGAATGTGAGATTGAATTCCACTCTCGACATTCTCATAAAATGTTTAATTTCCCTTCGGAAGTAATGCCGTGGGTCCCGTGGGTTCCCTGCAATTTCCAGGAGCCAGTCGGAGACCTCCAGAACTACTCAGAAGCCCCATAAAATGTCAGGATACACCTTGAAATCCCTCTAAAATTTCCCGTGCCTTCAGAAACTTCTCTTAAATTTCGAGGAGTCTCTTGATAATCAGTTTATGATCGAATATCAGCCCAATTAGCTGGGTTTCCTGTTCAGTTGGGACAGTTATACGATCATAAGCAGTAACGGCCCTAGTAAGCACATGAACGCCTTGAAACACCCTTTAAAATCCATCTGAAACTTTTGGCAGCCTCCTTGAAACGCTTTGAAACTGTGTAAAATCCCTCTAAACCCCCACTAGGACTTCTCTAAGAAACTGATTTTGAGCCCCCAGGAACCCTAAGTAGTCCCCCAAAAAGCGTTGAAACATATCTGTAAGCACCTGAAACTATATCGAAGCCTTTAGAATCCTCCTGATACCCCTTTGTGACTCCTTAAAACTCATCATAATCCCCTGGGATTCGCCTGATACACTCTAAAATTCAAGTGGAGCCCCGTGAATGATCTTGACCTGCGAATACTCTCTGAAACACCATGAGACATCTTCAAATACTTCTTAACCCTTTGAAGTCGGATTTTTTTCCTAGCAATATTATAGAGTTTTTTCTACGTATTTCTCTGGTTTTAGTGCTCAAGAGCATAGTAAGGGTAGAATATGACGCAGAACATTTTTTTTTCTGGATATCCTAGGTCATCCAAATTGTTCTTGAGTTTAGATCCATAAGTCTACGCGTGTAACGGTAACTTCTTTAATCATGCAAAGCTACGATTTGTTATCTATCATCTCCAGTAAGTCTTCTGAATGTTCAAAAGACAGTATCAGATCAGTCAGGATATCCTAGGTTATTCAAACTGTTCTTGAGTTCAGACTCTGAAGTCTACGGGTGTAACGGTAACTTTTTTCATTATACAAAGCTACGATTTGTTAACTATCATGCTCAGTCAGTCTTCTGAAAGTTTAATAGACACTATCAGAACAGTCGGGATATCCTAAGTCATCAATACTGTTCTTGAGTTTAGACCCTAAAGTCTGCGGGTATGACAGTAATTTCTTTCATTACACAAATTAACGATTTTTTTTCTATCATGTCCAGTAAGTCTTCTGAAAGTTTAATAGACATCAGATCACCCGCGATACGCTAGGTCATCCAAATTATTCTTTTGTATAAATCCTTAAGTCTACACGTGTAACGGGAACTTCTTTCATTATACAAAGCTACGATTTGTAATCTATCATGTCCAGTAAATCTTTTGACATTTATTTTGGACATCATCAGATTGGCTGGGGTCATCCAAGCTATGTATTATGATGTTAAAAATATAGCATGCATGTATGTATCATTTGTTAGTGTATCAGGCTAGCATTGCAAGTGCAGATATAAATCTGTGTACTCCATGAAAGATAGGATGACCAAAATTATCATAAATATTTCATGAAGTATGCCTTGAGAGTTAAGAGGATCATGGACCCTATTGGGTAGTGTAGCGTTACTATCTTAAATGAAATCAAATCACCTCACGTTACTGTGGTTGTTTTTTTTATCAACTAAGCTCCATTACAGTAAAAATGGCCCATAATGTCACAAAAATTTATAACAACGCCAACGCCTATTGTTCCTCGAACTACTTTGGTAAATACAGCGGATGTAACACTACTTAACGTACTGGCAAAAGCTATTATCACAAATGAAGACCTGAAGCTATGGTCTCCGAAGTAGTTTGGTTGATTTGGAATATTTCAAAATTATCTTGTAATGCCAGGGGGATTACAGATTACAGTTGGATCTTTATTGGTGCAGTTCATTGTGAGAATGACTACTGTTACTGTCAAGAGCTAAACTTCAATACAGTTTGGATGACCCTGAATGTCCCATAGATTTATAATAATAGCAGGTAGACTTCAGCATGGTCCAATACCCACGGTTAAATATGCAACATTGCTAGGTATATCGGATACGGCTGTTGTTACGAGTGTAGACCTGAAGTTCTGAACTCCAAGATAGTTTGGCAGACCTGGAATATTCATATAATGTCTCTAAATGACATTTAAGATTTCAAGAGCTTCACGGATCCCAGCAGATTATGCAATGCTATTACATATTTATAGTGAAAACACATAGAGATATTCTTGCAGACTTGAAGGACTTCATTTATAGGACAGTTTGGAGGACCCTGAATGTCCCGAAGGTTTATAATTATATCAAGTAGACTTCAGATTGATCCAGTAAGGAAGTGTGGTTGATTATGAAACGTTACTTAGTATAGCAGATATGGCTGCTGTTACGAATGTAGACCTGAAGTTCTGAACTCCAAGAAATTTTGGATGGCCTGTAATATATCTAAAGTGCCTCTAAATATCATTTGAAATTTCAAGAACTTTACGGATCCCAGCAAATTAAGTAATGCTATTATTTATGGCGAAAACACATAATGTTATTCTTGTAGATTTGAAGGACTTCATTATAGGACAGTTTGGACGACCCTGAATGTCCCAAAGGTTTACAATAATATCAAGTAGACTTCAGATAGGTCCATTATGTGCGGTTGATTATGCAACATTACTCAATATAACATATATGGCTACTGTTACGAGTTTAGACCTGAAGTTCCGAAATCGAAAGTAGTTTGGCTGATCTGGAATATCCCTATAGTGAGTGTCCCTGAATGACATTGTAGGTTTAACGAGCTTTTTAGATCCCAGTAGATTATGCAATGTTATTATAAAGTTATTCTTGCAGATTTGAAGGACTTCATTACAGAACAGTTTGGACGACCCTGGATTCCCTAAGGTTATTCTTGCAGATTTGAAGGACTTCATTACAGAACAGTTTGGACGACTCTGGATTCCCTAAGGTTTAAGTATCAATAGTGGACTTCAGATTGGTCCAGTAAGCGCGGTTGATCGTGCAAAGTTACTCAGTATTACAGGCTACTGTTACGACTGTACACTTGAAGTTTTGAACTTCAAGGTTGTTTGGCTAACCTGGAACTGTTTCTAAATGATAAGGGTATGCGGTATGGGATTTTTTCAAAGCGATACGAAACGAAACGATATGAAAATTTTTTGAGACGCTGCGGTACGAAACGAAACGAAATTTAAAAATGTTTCGTTGGATCGATACGAAATCCGGATTCACTCGGTATTTTTCGAAACGAAACGAAATTTCCGTAAAAGTTTCGCGGAATCTTGATTCTTGCAGGTATATCTTTTTTTGTGAAAATTGATACTGTGTGCGTACATTTTTCATTGACTGCAAGATTGATGCTTTCTAAAATTTGACTGAAAGCAATATGGTACTTATGGAGCATTTTTTTTCTTTCTTTTTATTCGTGAATTTTAACTAAAATATCGTAAAATGTAAAATTCTTTACACCTTGTGGAGCAAAGTGTACTGCTGCAGCTGTGTTATATATTCAATCCTTTTGGTATCAGTCATTAACCTACAGTAACCTCACCGTTAACCTAAAACAGACCGTCTTTTTCACACTCACGGTTTTATTAGGTTTGTCGACGTTTGTCATTTTAGTTTACTAAAATACACATTTTATTTTCCTGAAAATCCGATGAACATTTTTTTGGCAATTAGTTGGTGCTTACTGTCAAAAATATAATTTTAAATGGTTTGGAAAATTCGTGGAGATTTTATAATACCGTCGTGCGGGGCTTCTTTATACACTTTTTAATGGTTTTTCAACTTTATGACATTATAACTCCCTGAATAGTGAATGTATTTCCACAATTTTTACTTATAATAATTGTGAGTATGTATGTAGGATGCATGCAAAATTTGAACTAAATCCATCAATAAACAAAAAAGTTGCCCATACACCAATCGGAGACATCTCATATAGAACCAAAGGGGGGCTACTTTGGACATTTATAATTAAAACAAAGCTGCAGTTAAAATTCCGGGTTTATTTAAAATACTACTTTGTACCAGTACTGTTGTATACTATATCATACATGATTTCAATAAATATATGCGTTTTTAGGTGGTTCTGTGCTACCTTTGGTATTATGAGCAGCGCGATATTTTAATATAGAATTAAAGGCTGTCTGGGGGCCATCAATCCTTTATTTAGGTTAAACGGTCATTTATAATGTGTATCGATACAAATATTCGATTGTATATGCTACGTCGATACTTTTTGCACGAATTGAGCAACCCTCTGAAATTTATGAACTGTAGAAACAATGCTCACAGAGCAAATGTTCTGATACGTTATGTATATTTTTATGATTCATTCGATGTTTTTTCGCCTCCTGACAAGCAATAAAGGGTTTGTTTGAAAAACAATTTCAACCAAATGAAGGGGAAAATATTTCGTCATAATAGTCCCAAAGACATCAAACAGATTTGAACCATATTTCAAATTCAAAAAATCCATATTCAAAAGTGTCCAAAGTAGCCCCGTGTTTCAAAAGTAGCCCCGCACGACGGTATTTCAGTCCTTTGTAAAGTTTTCCTGCATTTTGCACCTGAATTTCGCCAAAATTCCTCTACCAAAGTTGAAAAACTTTATATCCAGTGCGTCTCCTTCGATTTTGTGTAAATATATTTTCCCAAAGATATATCTTAGGTGTGATCGATGTTTTCTTACAGCATCGTTATCCAAATTTGAGCCTAGTGATCCTTGTCTATTGTCATCATATAGTATAGCTAAGTCACCCACTAAATGAGAGCTAAGGGTGCCCTCTTTCATTTGTGGCTAAGAGCGAAATATTCTATGGGGGGTCTAGTACAATAAATCGTGATTTCTAGAATTTCCGAAAAATACCCATTTTGAGTACTTTTTACCCAAAATGTGTATGGGAAAATAATCCCCGATAGAACATTTCGATCTTAGCACCAAATGAAGGAATAGCCTCTTAGCTTTCATTTGGTGGGTGACCTAGCGATACTGTTTTTTTTTTAATAATATCCTTCTACCATTGACACCATGTGGTATGACGAAACTAGATGGGAAGAACAACATTATTGCAGGTTGTGTTATTTTGTTACAATGATTTCTGTAATAACGGTTATTTTAAAACATGTACTGTTAGTAGTTAAAATAACAAAAAATCTAACAAAACTCGTTCCAATATAAACAAAAATATAACAAGTGGAGATATAATCATAACAAGATTATATCAAATTTTGTTAGGCTAAACATGCGAGATCATAAAAAAGTTATAACAAGTTCTGTAATATATTTAAGAAAAAAAAATGTTACAAGTTTTGTTATAAATTGACCAAAATAACAGAAATTATTTATCTTTTTCGTGACAACATCAAAAATCTTATAAATTATGAAAACAAAATTCTTACAGAAAATATAACTAATATTGCAATAAACGTGTAACGAAATTTTGTTAAAGGCAATTATATTAAAATGTATAATCTAACAAATGGTTTTGAATCTGTTTGAATAAATGAAACAAGTTTTGTTATAATTTTGTTACACAAATTATGACATTTGTTAATATAAATTTATTACATGGAAAAATCCTTACAACAGAACTATATCAACTATGTTATTTCTAACAACAGTTGTCATAATTTCGTTATGATCTTGTTATGTTCTTCTAGTCGGAAAGCCATGCTTTTAGATGGTAGATCCAAGGTATATAGTGCTCTCAAGACATGTCTCGAGATATTTTTGTAATTCTTTGAAGAAACTATAGATGATAAAGATTTTTAACGATTAGCATTTACACTATATATTAGTTTTCGAAATTATTTGGCAGTTTCGCGGAATTTCGTTTTGTTTCGTCGAAAGGTAATTTTTGAAGGCGAAATTTTTAGAATTTGACGAAACGAAACGAAATTCAAAACCATAAATTTCGCCTACTTGAATTCCGTGGAATTCCGCGGAATTTCGTTTCGAGGGGTAATTGGCGAATATTTTCGGTATACCGCATACCCTTACTAAATGACATGATATTTCAATAGTTTCACGGGTCCCAGCAGATTATGCAATGCTATTATTCATATGTTTTATATCAAGAGAATTGAAAAAAAAAAGTTTTGGTTGAAATCAAAACAATGCATCATCAAAATGAAATATGTTTCCAAATCGGATGACTCCGTAACGTATTTTCTATTGATTATAGGTCAAATAAGCACGTCAAAACCTATTTTATTCTGTTAACTTTCGTATTTTACATATCATTCTGTTGAATCATATTGCTACATTTTGCGTGCAGACAGAGTGGACCATGTGTCTCTAAGAAAAACGGTTGAAATCACTTAATCTCCGTAAGCCTATCCATATCAAAATATGTTTGTTTATTAGCTGTTGGGCATCTATTTGAAAAGCACAGTAACCCGTCTGATGAAAACGTTTATTTTATCGGTCATTTAATAATTGTACTTGGTTCACTCGGACTAAACGAGTTTCTGAATAACGCCAGTCTTCTGAATAAATTATAATGAACTGTGTAACTTTATTATTCCAAAAACATACCGAACTATGGAAATATATTCAAAATTTGATAACCGTTAAAAGTTCTAGCGAAGAGTTCCTAAATACGGCATTTTTTGACCACTATTCATGGGATATTGAACTGTTGTACTTGGTCCACTGTGACTGAACAGAAAAATTGAAAAACGTAACCTTCAGTATAATAAATAAAAATATCAACTTTCTAACTCTCAGTTCACATACACAGCACTTGTGTTGATTGTCGATCTTCGTGTGTATGGATTTTCTATCAAATATGTAAGAACGTGAGTGCATAATGTAGTTGGATGTAGTTTTATCGAAAATCGCTCAGTCAGAGTGGACCAAGTACAATCTATCACTTAGTAATCACTCGATCTCAAGCTTATTTAACGTTTTTTTCGAATTCAGTATATAATGATGCTCTGATGAATAGTTATAAAGATTTATGAGAAAAAAAAGGATTTCTTACCTTTGTCGACCAGGAAGTCCACAATAATTTATTGCCTTTTTTCGGCTATACCATGTCTGAAAAAGGCGTTAACACTTGAAGCATTTAAGGCAAAGTGCGTTTAATTGACAAATTGAGGGAAATTTTGATGGGATTCGAACCAACGATTCCGTATCATGGATACAGCGCTTTGGTCAACTAAGCCACCGAACAAGTCCGTAGTTCACAACTTTCTCCTGAAAGTGTGGCGCTTCGAATCCAGTTTTACTTTCAATTTTGCAGAATCGTTACTTGTTCTGTGGCTTTGTTGGTTAATGCGCCGGATAAGCGCTTCGGAGTCGTGGCTTCAAATCCCACCAAAACAAGTGGTAATTTTTTCATAAGTTTATCTCTCAATTTATCATTTTGCCTTCAATTGCCTCAAGTTTTTTTTTACGTCGAAGGAGTCCACCCCGACTTTTCTGCCTCATCTACATATTTGGGGCTGTCCATAAACCACGTCCATAAAGATCTTTTCCTCCAGGTTTTTAAGGAATGCCACCTGGAGTTACATCTGTACTTACTTTAATAATATGTACCTTTCATTTTTAAAGGATTTTCTTCTGAAAAATTTTCAGAAAAAATAAAACATCTGAAGACATTCCAAAAGAAACTACACATCCATTTGGATAACTTATAATGCGTTTCGCATCCCAATAGTTTGTTGAATGCAAAACATATCAATCGATCTGGCAACCCGGTTTTCATTAACCCGGCAGAGAGTGGTTTTGTCCACCGCACACACCAAACTGGACCGGGTTCCATGAAGTCATTTTCACTTTGCCACTCCGTCACTGGGACGATTTATTCGAGGCAGTTTTTCTCGGAACGGTACCATTTGACACGCTATGGGTCCATTTCATCCCAAAAACTAGTTTTGGATGGAGCAAATGATGGTTTCGTTCGGTCGAGAAGCACCAGCACTCACTGGTGATTGGGTTCGGTTCCATCATTTTCGGGTGGGATGGGAAACGAGCGGAAGTGTCATTATAGGTTAACTTTTGACTTTGGATGATGACTGTCAGTTTGCTTGAACGGCGCTCCGGGCTGTTAGGTGGCGAATACGCAGCCCACCGAACCTAAAACAAGTTGAACTTCCGCAATTGGCAATAAACGTTGGAGATTTGGGTCTGTGGGTTGCAGATTAAACGGAGCTCTCGGTATTGAAGGATGGGACAGTAAATTTGCTGGGGATTATGGTTTGAAGAAATAGTTTTTTGGAGCCGCTGGGGTTGGAGGCTAGAACGCGTGTGCAGTTTCTGCTGATGGGTTTCGCATTTTACAGTTCTGTCTATATTCCTCACCCATCATCCCAACACCCTTTGGCAACGAGTGTTCTGTAACGTTAACTCAAACAAATTGTGCAAATGTAAGCGCAATTGAATTTCTGGTCGTAAACCAAACCCATAATTGTTAAAAAGCGCAAAGAAAAAAAAATGTGAGATGAAGACCAAATAATGAGCTTCAAACGAAACTGCCCATTTGACATTGCAACTAAAATTTGGGTGGCCAACTGCATCATGTTCGAGAAGTGGAGACTAAACTTACTTTTTATTTTCAACGTTCATTATGGAATGGTTCTGCAACTCTTGGTGAGCACTTGAGAACCTCATCCAGTGTCACTAGGAAGAGCCTTATCATTTTTACATTATAAAGGCATCCGTAAAGACTGACCTACTCCCGTTCCCTCTTATACAATCTGCTGCTTCCACAACTAGACTCATATATGCGTCAATCCAGATCAGCCGCTCCCAACATCCTACGGAAAGATTCAATCGTTCTCACAGACGTCATTAAAATGCTACGGAAAAGGGCATTGCAAACTAACCAGATTCACTGATC
The DNA here is from genome assembly GCF_035046485.1 of Aedes albopictus. Lineage (NCBI taxonomy): Eukaryota > Metazoa > Arthropoda > Insecta > Diptera > Culicidae > Aedes > Aedes albopictus. The sequence goes on from NC_085137.1 coordinate 367,511,633, forward strand.
CCGGGCTACAACTGCTGCTATCAGAGCCAGTGGGCAGTCGAACAGCAGCTAGCCAGCGTGGCACAGCAAGCAGCAGCAGAATGCACCACCACCACCACACACACCCTAGCAGGGGTCAAATAGGATCGATCGGTGCAAACCACTCACCCACAGCATGGTACGAGGAGTTGTGAAGTGATGCAATCCAATCGGGACTACCGGCAGACAGACAGGCAGGCGGAATTTATATGCGAATACGCGCGCTCCCAGTGTGGAGTGGCTATAGGGGAAGTTGGTATATAACGCACAGTTACCATTTGTCTTATCACAAATAGGATAATACACAATTGCTAATATGTAGTACGCCACATACTCAATCTGCAGCTGCCGCTCTCCATCTCCGGTCAAGCCCAATGCTCGTCAGATCACGTTCTACCTGGTCCGCCAAAGCACTCCACGCCTTCTTGTGCCAACCGGATCAATTCTAAATCAACATGTGAAAAGGGCGGAACAGCCATTGTAGGCCTCATTTGCTCCTGTCTTTCCTAGACATATTGTACTGTACTTGCTAGTGGAAAGAGATTACTGAATAATGGGAAAATACGCTCAGGAGAACCTGGAAAAGCAGAAATTTGCAATGGCTGTTACGCTCTTTTCATATGTTAGTCTAAAGTCCAATTTAGAAGGAATGCTGTCCGGTAGTCTTGTTGCCCTGTGGATCATATTTTTCGGTTTTGGATACTTCCCGGAATCTGGGTTCGTCACAGAGTGCTGCGAGCTCATGGTCCATTCTTTGTCACCATCCTGCAGTTTCTCTGAAACTTCTACGATAATTTTTCTAGAAGTTATTCCGGAAATTCCTATGGTAATTCCAACTCCTAATTCCTTGGGGAATCTTCTAGAAATTCCACCGGAAGTACACCCAGGATTTCTTCCAGGAGCCAGGAATTTCTCTATGTGTTGCTCCTGAAATTCCTCTGGAAATCCCTCAAGGAAGTATAGACTCGGAGAAACTCCTGAATGTATTTCTTTGGGAAGACCTTCTGAAGAAATTCCCGAATGAAATTCTAAAGAAAAACTCCTAAATGAATGTTCGAAGGAGTGAGACTCTAGAGGAAATTTACGGAGAAACTCATGATAGAGTTCCCAGAGGAGCATATGAAGGAAGTTTGGAAACATCTCGAGGAACTACAGAAATAGTTCTTTACCAACTTCTAAAAAAAATCCCGGAGGAAGTCCGGAAAGAATGATTCACCTACAGTAGCTGGACATTTTCATTTTCACCTCGTCGAGAAGTACCTTCAGAGACTGAAAGAATCGAACAAGGCCCTGCACGAAGCACCATGTTTAATAGTGGGGATAACCCAATCAGAAGCAGGCTAAAGCAATACACCGTTAGCACACATCCGGAGCACACTTTCGAATTTCAATGTTCAGAATATCATATCTGACACATTGGAGATACACCTACGAGGGCAGTTTTATTTCTGTTTGTTCTGAAAGATTGGCGAAAATAAATGAAATCAATTATCAAACGGAAATAAATGGAATAGCAAAACATAATGACATAATTTGGAATAGAACGCGACCACTGAGAACAACCTTCCGGCCGGTACCACGGGGCAGGGAGGCCAGATGATTTTTTTTCACAATTTTCAAGAGTCTGTATCCCATGCATAAAAATAACAGTCCCTTTTGCTCAATAATCTGTATTTCATATAAAACGTAATTAGAACTGAAACTGTGGTATCCCTGCCACGGGAAGATATACACTGAAAGATGGCTTGCGGTAATTCTTCACAGTCTACCCCAATCAAACTAGCCTTCAATATATTTGGCTGTTCTCATGTCAATTGACTGATCACACACAAGCAAGATAAAGACATACAATATCTTCTGTTTAACCGACAATGTTACTGTTCTTTTTTTTTGCTCATGTTACATCTGTTAAGTGACCTAAAAACTGTCAAATATATTGGAGGTTAGGTTTTGAAGTGCAATTCTTTATTATACCACGAAACATAATCTCCAAAATGTTTGATAGTTCTCAGGTCACTTGACGGGTGTAACAAAAACAAAAAGAGGACGGCAATAAAGTCGGAGAAGGAGAAGATATTTTTGTCTTTATCTTGCTTGTATGTGATCTGTCAAGGGACCTGAGAACTGTCAACCATTTTCAAGGCTAGGTTGATATCATGAAAGAATGACAAGCATAAAAATGTTTTCAAATTTACCATGGCAAAAGGTGATCTTGTCTTCTTGTGTGCATTTTCTTGGTTCGAATCCGGCTGCCAACAGATTTTTTTTAAATTGTAAATCGGGTCCATGGTAAAATTGAAAACAATAATCTGTTGATGTTTGGAGGCTATGGCTTTTAGTTTTGGGAGGAATAATTTAAAAACGTTTTCGTTAGCATTTCCTCATTTTTTTTGGTTTTTGATTTTTTCGTAATTTAACCCGGGAGATACCTCGTTTGGTTGCTGACCGAGAGCTGAAAAGCAGCGAGTTCCGAAACCTTGGAGTGTTGATACCGTTGAAAAGTGTTCCGAGCGAGTGGTGGAGTTGGAAAGAAATCCGGTGTTTGAGCAGTGGTGAGAGGAAGCAACCAAGAAGCTTTTGGTACGGCAAAGGCGCGAAACGACCGTAGGTGCGTCGGTTCATAGAGGGAGATAGAGCGAAGTGGATACGCTTGTGAAAGCGAAGGCAGTGTTGGCGAATGTGGTGTCATTGTAGTCAGCGGTTTTAAGTGAATTTCGTTTTCCCAGTTATAACAGTTATAACAGTCCAAGTAGTTCATTGTCGCACGGTGTGTCTGGTAGAACAAATTTATTACAAAAAAATGGGCATCGCTAATTTTTACGCTACGTGAAAGTTGACGCTACCAGCTTTCATTCAAGCCCAACATCGAAATATTCCATCGGGGGAACTTTTTCATACAAAAATTGGGTATGTTTGTTAAGTAGAAATAGGGATTAATTTGGAACCGTGCATTTTGTATGGGGAAAAACAGTATTCTGAAAAAGTTGTTCGGGATCCCTCGGTGGATTTTTTTGAGGGACCCTGCAAATGAAAGCTGAAAGCCTCTATTTTTGAATAACGAAAAATTTGACGATGCCTATTTTTTTGTTATAAACTTTTCCCATACACACGCCGTGTGTCGTGTTTGTCGTGAAATTGGTAATTGGTTACTGGTTAATAGCGGTTCATGTAATTAGTCCTAGTGTCACTATCACAGATTTTTGTTTTTCACTTGATTCTTTTCAAAGTAGCAGAGCGGCCTCAAGGTAAGTCATTTTCCTTTTGTTCTGAAAAATTGGCAAAGAAAAGATGAATAAACGGCAGGGCAAACAGGAACGGGTAATTGAGGAAAAAAGGGCGAGGGTTCAGACATTTTGGGAAGAAAATGAATTGATAAAACTGATTTTGAAGCAAGTGATGAGCTAAGTGGGGGGAGGACAGGTATCGATGGATAATGTGCTTGAGTTTAATTCAATTATCTATGATTACATCACGATTAACTGGGAGAAATTTGTTGGCGAGCTGGTTGAATGGGGGATGGCGAGTAACTTTGATGAGGGCATGCTTAAGTATCAGGCATACATACAGTCATTGGAGAGAGGTGAAGAGGCTTTCGGGGTCGAAATATTATGGGCGGTGGCACAAATTCTCGAGTGCAAAGTGCAAATATCATTCGAAAAAGGGGGACTGATTATCTATGGGACAAATTATGCGGAGAATCGCATATCGTTGGAGCTCGCTGTTAACGCTAAAGGGCAAATCGAGAATGTTGCACAGAGAGACGATTGTTTGACCAATCTACAAGGCAGTAAGATACAGGTACAGAATCATAGAAGCATTAAGAAGGTTAAGGAGATAACTACATTAGATGAAATATTAGAGGTAATCGAAGTTGGAAACGATGATGTGAGTCTTAAGGAAGCGTTAGAAGATATGTTGACAGAAGAACAGGAACAGACAAGTGATGAAGTATTTCGAGCAGTGGAACAACTTTTTCAGGGATTGAAAATTCAGGGCCAGGAGTTACATGAAACAGAACATATTTTTGAACGACTAGGAGTACTTGCAGCGAGTCTCAATAAGGAAGTCATTGTGTATAGGGAGGAAGACAGAGAAATTGTACTTGGGGTAACGGAAAGGAAAGCAAAGAATAAGGAATGCAAACTGATGCTTAATGTGAAACAGGGAACAATACACTTTGATACGGTAAACAGGAGTGAGGATGTAAATAGAAGGAACTGGAATAATGCGGTACAAGATCTGGCAGTGGATAAATTTGTAAGGGAACCTGTTGAAGAGTTTTACTGGTTTGATTATCCAAGGAAAGAGTCAAAACTTAAGGTGAAAGTGATTCACGGTAGATACTTATTATCACGGTAGATTACTTATTTACGGTAGATACTTATTATCAGACCATAACGTTAAAAAGCTGAGGAAGTTTGTGGCGGATTATGTGCATCAAGAAAGGGATCAATTTGAGGATTTTATGTTTGATTACAAGGAGCCGGATGAGGACTTTGAAGTTGGAGTGAACAATATGAGGAGGAACAAGACGTGGTTAGGACACGAAGCATTATTGGCTTTAACCGAAATATTGAAGTTAGCGGTAGTAGTATATGGAAAAGACGGAGCGACAAATACAATCGGAGATGACTACGCTTGCAACGGTGAATTACAGATATTTTACACAGGAGAAGAGGTTCAGAATCATTACGATAGCGTAATAGAAAAACATGAGAAAAACACAAAAAATACTAGAATGACAGTAGAAGTTCAGAAGAAGACAGATATGAATAAAGGCAGTGAAATTATGGCAGGTAGACAAGAAGAAGAAGATTATCAGGAAGTAGGGATTAGCAAGGAAATGGCGGGCAAATATAATACACAGGACCGTCAAAAGGATCAGTTTTCAATGCAGGAAAGTCTACGTGGCAAAGGAAATAAATCTAAAAACCAAAATGACAGACTTAAGTCAAGCAATACCACAAATAAAAAGGGTAAGAAAAGGGAATCTAGCGGTAAATTTTTAAGAATGGCCAGTTGGAATGTAAAAGGTTGTAGAAGTAAAGAAAAAAGGGAAGAAATTGACGAAATACTCACAGCATACAACGTGGACATAGCAGCGTTACAGGAAGTAAATACACTAGGCGACGAAATCAATACAAACAACTATGCTTGGAAAGTTACAGACAACCATGTGAACATGTCGGGGCCCGTGGCGCAGTGGTCCACACGTTCGCTTCATAAGCGGATGGTCATGGGTTCGAACCCAGCCCCGGCACTTGCAATTTTTCGTCAGTTGCTCTTCCCCCCGAGAGCAGCTGGCACCTGACCCTCTTCGGAGCATATAGCTCTAACGGACCCGGAATTTGGATATCGGCGAACCGCAACTCATAATGGACCCCCAATCGGACTGGAAAAGGAACAGCAGCCACACATCAGCATCATCGTGCTCATCATTCTACCATGGACAGGGTAGAAAAGTTGAAGCAGAACAAGACACCAGTTTCGATATAGTTGAATTAGAATAGAATACATGTAGGCGCTGTACAAAATGTAAGTGCAGCGTCCAATTAGAATCGCTCACGTAGTGCCCTAGTGGACAGAAGAGCAGTAAATTAGGTTAAGTGAATAAGAATAAAAAAAAAAAACCATGTGAATAAGACGAGAGGACTAGCAATAGTTGTAAGAAAAAGTAGTAATATTGTTATATTGAGCATGAAGCTCATCAGAAAAGGGATTTTGTGGTGCAAAATTAAGGTAAAGGATAACGTATATATTACTATTAATGTTCATGCACCGAACACAAAGCAGACTGCATTTTTCAGTAAATTGAATGAAATTACAACAGATAAAAAGGATCGTAAACATCTCATAGTGGTAGGAGATTTTAACGCACAATTAGGGATAAATGACTTAAACCAAGAGGACGAAAAATGGATAGGTAAGCTGTTAGGCCACGATAAGTGCAATGATAATGGTGAAGTTTTTAAACTGTTTCTACATACATCCAAGATGAAGAATGTTTCCTCAAAAATAGGCAAAGGCACAGAAATGACATGGAAATGCGGCGATAGACAGAGTCAGATAGATCACATTTTAATGCCCACGATGACAGATTTTGTAATAAAATATATCAGAGGAAATTGGACGCATTCGAACTCAGACCATAAACTACTAACGATTGGAATAAAATTCGAGAAGCTAGTTAAAAATAAAGGGGAGGAAAAAGAAGAAACTCAGATAAACACGGAATTGCTCAAAGACGATAGGATAAAAAAGAAATTTCAGAAACATTTAAAAGACGACCCAATACAGAAAAAAACGGAGACTGACACGATTGAAGATTGCTATTTAGAAGTAGTAAAACGAATGAAAAGAGCTGCGAATAAATCAATAAGAGTATCTACACTACCATCCACACCAAAGAGGAGAAGAGCATTTGACATGATTAATTACAAGTATAAGTTAAAAAACAGGAGACAGGAATTAAGTCACGCGATAAAAGAACATAAAGAAAAAGAAATCAAAGAATTCTTCAAAAACCTAAATGATTTTGACGTAGGACAACGTATAAGAAAGACTTATAATTATTTAAAAGGATTTGTTAAGCAGAAACATAAAAAGATAGTAAATATAAGCACAAGAGTATGGAATCAAATGTTGAGAGAAAGTGAAGGGCCAGAAATAGAGTATTGTGAGAAGCAGGATTACACCCCGCTTATACAACCACCAACTGCAGAGGAAATCATGGACATTATTAGGGAGTCAAGTAATAGAAAATCGGCAGGGCCAGACCACATCTACATGGAATATATCAAGAATGCTGATGAAGATACGCAAAAAACTATTATAAAAATAATTCAAAAAGCTTTCATAGAAAACGAACTCCCGAGTGATTGGTTGAAATCAACACAGATACCAATTCCAAAAAAAACAGGAGCATCAGAAGCAGACCATTTCAGAAGGATTTCGTTATGTAGTGTGGTTTATAAAATTTACGCTAAGTGGCTAGCCAAGCGAATAACAACCTATGCAGGAGAACCAGATTTATATCAAGCAGCTTTTACTAACAGCAGATCTACAGATGATCATATATTTGTAACTAGGAGAATAATGGAGGAAAATTGGAATGCAGGAAAAGATCTTTACATATTAGCGTTAGATATTAAGAAGGCATTTGATACGGTTAAAGTACATAATATTAAAAATATATTAATAGGTTTGAATGTTCCAACAAGACTAGTAGATAGAGTAATAGGATGTATGAAAGATGAAATGACTAGGGTCTTATGGAACAATCAGTTTTCACAACAGGTCAAAAGAGGAAAAGGTATTAAACAGGGCTGCCCACTGTCTCCAATACTATTTAATTACATAATGCAGGATGTTATAAGACGAGTTGCTGAAAAGATACCTGAGTTGAAATTAATGGACTTAGACACATTGAAACTACCTTTACTCTTAGCATTCGCTGATGACCTATTAATTATTGCAACGAGTAAGGAACAGCTACAAAAAATACTTGAAGAGTTGGTCAAACAGCTTGAACAGGTGGGACTAGAACTTAACTATGACAAGTGCCAATTGTTATTAAGATTCCCAAACAATAGAGGACAACTTCCTTAAGAGATAATTCTAATGGGTAGGCCATTTAAGGTATGCGATAGTATAAAGTACTTAGGTGTTTGTCTTACAGCAACATTAGATAGGAAAGCAACAAATAGACAGAGATGTGTAAATGCATACAGGACAGCTAGAATAGTTTTAGAGTTTTGTAAGAAATTCAAACCTTCATGGGACTTGGGAAAACTTATATATAACACAGTACTAGCTCCATCAATATCATACGGTACGAAAGTTGCTGTTCTAACGAAGCAAAGCAGAGTAGGTATGGGAAATTATGAAAAACTTATTCTCAGAAGTATATATAATCAGTGTAAAAAACCTCAGAACACTAAATTCAACGCAAGGAAGCTATTAAACGGGAAAACCATAAACAGAAGAGTAAGAGTAGGCAGAATTAATTACTACGGACATATACTCAGAAGAGCAGAAAATCATCCGATAAGATTAGCATACAAACTAAAATTTAAAAAGAAAAAAAGGTAGACCAAGCATAGCATGGAAGAACTCTTTGGAAAAGGACTTGAATAGATATGGTGAGATAGATAGAGAAACATGGAAACAATTAGCAAACGATAGGGAAAAGATGAAGAAAACAGCAGAAGAGATATACAAAGAAACGCTAAGTGAAATATCAGATGGTGAATCGTCGGAGGAGGATAACTCTAGGCCTAAAAAGTACAAGCACTGGAAAAGATATCTTAGAGAATAACAGTAATGATTAAAATGTAAGTTAAATCGACACCAGCATTTACGGGGAGCGTTGCTGCTTTTGGATGCGATGGAAACTTTCATGGCCGTGGATTATATGACTTTTTTAGTTCACGGCCACTGCTAGAGAGAGAAATGCTCTTATCTCCGGTAGTGGCGCTGGATTACAAGGGGCAGTGATGTGCGATTCGCGGACGTGGAGGAGAGTTTGGTTTCGGAAAGCGGTCGCGCCCTTGTGAAATGCTAATGACCAAATAGGGATGGTAAGGAAATACAGATAGTATATTTTTGAGGTTAAGACGAAGATATGACGGAGCCACGTTTCGAATATTCGGGTATGCAGGTCTGAGGAGCGGGTTCGTGCAGGGAAGTTGCTCGATTGGGTACCGAGTGTCCAATTGATCAGCTATCCGGGGGGATCAGGGTCTGATGTTTCGGATGCATGCTCTCGAGGGGTCAGGGTGCGGCTTTGTTATATCTCAATTAATAAAAATCATATTAAAGATGAATTAAAATGATAGGAAGGATAAAACCTATTCACCACGCTCCAATGACTCATAATTTATAAAAATTGGGAATCGCCAAGAAGTTTGCTTCAAATACGATATAAATTACTCAATTGTACTACTCAAGATTTATCTCAACTGTTTGTCATGGAATAATAGGATAAAAGGAAAATGACTTTCTTTACTCAATGTTAACAAAATTTCGCATGAATCGTGCTATGATAAATTAATTGAAATCGAAAATTAACATACTCACGACAATGAATTACAAGGTGATAGAGTGGGTAGAGAGGGATATAAAAGACAATTGCACACTACTAAATGTTTATAAGCACAAATACAAAAGGGAAGACTGAACTCAATAAACATTAAATACTCAAGAAACATGAACAATTTGGTTTTCGGACACAATATAAGATAAAATTTCTTAATAAATATATTACTACATACGGGGATAGGGAGGGACCACCAGGGCACCCGATTGAAACGATTTGGACAAGGAGCTTGGAACTGCCTCCTTCTTGTTGCTAACATCTCGTGAATTGAGGGCGGGCTCTTCGACCCCATCTATTGGGTATATTTTGTTAACCGAGGGCTTGATTTTACCACTGGTTACATGAACTTTCTTCTGGAAGGAGATTCTTTTCCCTTGTAGCGGGTTTCGTGCAAGTGTCTCTGCTTGTGGGTCCGCGCTTCCATTTTTGGCCCTTCATACAGGGGAATGACTGAGTGTGAACAGTGGTACAATCTTGATCAAATCGATTTGCAGATTATACCAGTGCTATAGGCAGCTGCCTTGCTACAATAGATGGTAGAATAATCATCATCATCATCATCATTTTCGTAATTTAACCCGGGAGCGGTCGCGTCGTGTATTGAGTACACGCACCATGAAAAATGCACGCTTGTGGTACACAGCGTGAGCGCGGCGTCGCTGCAGGTAGTCAAAGACGCGACTGCTCGAGGGTTAATAAAAAATCAAAAACCAAAAAATGAGGAAATGCTTCCAGTTTCGCCTTAAGTTTTCATCCTGCCGGCCTACTGCACACACTGAGCAACAATACACGAAGCGAGGCCTTCCGACGAACAAACGAAGCAACAACAAGAGTAAAAGTGTCGCCAAACAGGCATCTGCATCTTAGTTCTGCGACCCGGATCGTTTTCGAAATCCGGTTTACCGATCCACCGCCTTCGGTGGCAGAGTATGTAGACCGGATGATAAACAGTTCGCCTACATACTTGATCGCCTGTCACTCATGGATTCTTGTTACAGCGATACGTTCGTCTGGGACAAAGCCGGTTCATGCTGTTAGTGAGTACATACACATAACAACATAAATTTCTTGAGAAAGGTAAATAAATGTGACCGAAACGTCGGATGAAAACTTAAGAATTCGTTTTTGAGTTATTTCTCCCATGACTGAAAGCCATAACTTCGAAGTCGAATCCTCAAGAAAGTTAATGTGTTGATTATGTATTATTATTGCTTATTTTAACTTGTAATTTTGAAAGGGGGTGAGTGATCGTTCAGCGATCACTGTTTAGTTTCGTCAGTTAAACTAAAAACGATCACTAATAAATGAGGCGTCCGATTTGAAAATGGTCTTCGTCAAACTTGTAACTGGTAGAATAACCTAGGAGTACCAGAGGTCAACTGGGGGTGGAAGCTCAGGTAAAATATTATCTCCTGGGCGCCCATTAAAAACACCACCCCCGGCGAAGACTGGCGCTCGAGCCTAGCTATTTAGCACTGTAGTTGGAGGAAATGCCAATGCAGAACCCGTAGCTTCCGGGAAGGTAAGCCCAGCTCCCTGGGTTAGTGGGTTGGTGTCAGGCCCTGCGAGCCAGCCGTAAAAAAGACTAGCACCGGAAAATCAACAAGAGAAGAATGCGAACCGATACCAATGGCGACGACCACAGCGACGAAAAGGGACTTGCGATTGGAAGCTCGGTACGTGAAACTGCAGATCTCTCAACTTCATCGGGAGCACCCGCATACTCGCCGATATACTGAAGGACCGCGGGTTCGGAATCGTAGCGCTGCAGGAGGTGTGTTGGACAGGATCTATGGTGCGAACGTTTAGAGGTAATCATAACATCTACCAGAGTTGCGGCAACACACGTGAGCTGGGAACAGCTTTTATAGTGATGGGCGACATGCAGAGGCGCGTGATCGGTTGGTGGCCGATCGACGAAAGAATGTGCAGGTTGAGGATCAAGGGCCGATTCTTCAACATTAGCATAATAAACGTGCACAGCCCTCACTCCGGAAGCACTGATGATGACAAAGACGCATTTTACGCGCAGCTCGAACGCGAGTACGACCGCTGCCCAAACCACGACGTCAAGATCATCATAGGGGATCTAAACGCTCAGGTAGGCCAGGAGGAGGAATTCAGACCGACGATTGGAAAGTTCAGCGCCCACCAGCTGACGAACGAAAATGGCCTACGCCTCATCGATTTCGCCGCCTCCAAGAACATGGTCATTCGTAGCACCTTCTTCCAGCACAGCCTCCCTTATCGTTACACCTGGAGATCACCACAACAAACGGAATCGCAAATCGACCACGTTCTGATTGATGGACGGCACTTCTCCGACATTATCGACGTCAGGACCTATCGTGGCGCTAATATCGACTCCGATCACTACCTGGTGATGGTTAAACTGCGCCCAAAACTCTCCGTTATTAACAACGTACATTACCGGCGGCCGCCCCGGTACGATCTAGACCGACTGAAGCAACCGAATGTCGCCACCGCATACGCGCAGAATCTCGAGGCAGCGTTGCCGGACGAGGGTGTGCTCGATGTGGCCCCTCTAGAGGACTGCTGGAGTACAATCAAAGCAGCCATCAACAACGCAGCCGAGAGCACTATCGGGTACGTAGAACGGAGTCGACGAAACGATTGGTTCGACGAGGAGTGCAGAGCGGTTCTGGAGGAGAAGAATGCAGCGCGGGTGGTAATGCTGCAGCATGGAACCCGACAGAATGTGGAGCGATACAGACAGAAGCGGAAGCAGCAGACCCGTCTCTTCCGGGAGAAAAAGCGCCGCCTGGAAGAAGCGGAGTGCGAGGAAATGGAACTGCTGTGCCGTTCACAGGAAACACGCAAGTTCTACCAGAAGCTCAACGCATCCCGCAAAGGCTACGTGCCGCAAGCCGAAATCTGCAGGGATAAGGACGGGAGCCTCCTGACGGACAAACGTGAGGTGATCGAAAGGTGGAAGCAGCACTTCGACGAGCACCTGAATGGCGAAGAGAATGTAGGCACGGAGGACCAAGGCAGCGGAGGAAATGACTATGTTGGTGCAACAGAGGACGGGAACGAACCAACTCCCACGCTGAGGGAAGTTAAGGATGCCATCCACCAGCTCAAAAACAACAAAGCGGCTGGTAAGGACGGTATCGCAGCGGAACTCATCAAGATGGGCCCGGAAAAGTTGGCCACCTGTCTGCACCAGTTAGTTGTCAAGATCTGGGAAACCGAACAGCTACCGGAGGAGTGGAAGGAAGGGATAATCTGTCCCATCCACAAGAAAGGCGACAAGTTAATGTGTGAGAACTTTCGAGCGATCACCATTTTGAATGCCGCCTACAAAGTGCTATCCCAGATCATCTTCCGTCGTCTTTCACCTAAAGTAAATGAGTTCGTGGGAAGTTACCAAGCCGGTTTCATCGACGGCCGGTCGACAACGGACCAGATCTTCACCGTACGGCAAATCCTCCAGAAATGCCGTGAATACCAGGTCCCAACGCATCACCTGTTCATCGACTTCAAAGCGGCATACGACAGTATCGACCGCACAGAGCTATGGAAAATTATGGACGAGAACAGCTTTCCCGGGAAGCTGACTAGACTGATAAGAGCAACGATGGACGGTGTGCAGAACAGCGTAAGGATTTCGGGTGAACTATCCAGTTCATTTGAATCTCGACGGGGACTACGACAAGGTGATGGACTTTCCTGCCTACTATTCAACATCGCCCTGGAAGGTGTTATGCGACGAGCCGGGCTCAACAGCCGGGGTACGATCTTCACGAAATCCAGCCAATTTGTATGTTTTGCGGATGACATGGATATTATTGCTAGGAAATTTGGAACGGTGGCAGAACAGTACACCCGCCTTAAACGTGAAGCAGCAATGGTCGGACTGGTGGTGAATGCGGCTAAGACAAAGTACATGCTGGTAGGTGGGACTGAGCGAGAAAGGACAAGCCTTGACAGCAATGTTACGATAGACGGGGATACTTTCGAGGTGGTAGAAGAATTCGTCTACCTCGGTTCCTTGCTAACGGCTGACAATAACGTGAGCCGTGAAATACGAAGGCGCATCATCAGTGGAAGTCGTGCCTATTATGGGCTCCAGAAGAAACTGCGGTCAAAAAAGATTCACCCCCGCACCAAATGTACCATGTACAAGACGTTAATAAGACCGGTGGTTCTCTACGGGCACGAGACGTGGACGATGCTCGAGGAGGACATGCAAGCACTCGGAGTTTTCGAGCGACGGGTGCTAAGGACGATCTTCGGCGGCGTGCAGGAGAACGGTGTGTGGCGGAGAAGGATGAACCACGAGCTCGCTGCACTTTATGGCGAACCCAGCATCCAGAAGGTAGCCAAAGCCGGAAGGATACGGTGGGCAGGGCATGTTGCAAGAATGCCGGACAACAACCCTGCAAAGTTGGTGTTTGCTAACCATCCGGTTGGTACAAGAAGGCGTGGAGCGCAGAGAGCACGATGGGCGGACCAGGTGGAGCGTGATCTGGCGAGTGTTGGGCGTGACCGACGTTGGAGAGCTGCAGCTGCAAATCGAGTATTATGGCGGCAAATTGTTGATTCAGTATTATCATGAATTTGATGTTAACTAAATAAATGAATGAATGACCAGAGGTCAACTAATACTCTAGGGCACTTGGGGGAAATCCTACGGTCAATTGAATGAAAAACGTAATTTTGCCATAGTAATTCCCATGTAAGCTTTGTAGGGTTTGTGCACTCTCTATTTTCAACCAAATCAGCTCAAATTTTGGGGGAAGGCTTTGAATCTGGTTATGAATCAAATAAGCGGTGTGGAAAAAAAAACGATTTTTTGAACCACCTTATTGGATATGCATCTCAATGTTCTAACCTAAAGGATCGTATTTTAATGCATTTCCCCCTACGTAACTGCATTGCATCCATCGTGAACGGGAAGAGAATCGTGCTGAGTTCTTGATTGCCTTGAAAACAGCAAAAAACGGTAACCGACCGACGACAGTCGGAGCGTGTGTATGCACGGGAGAGTAGGTAAGTGTGTGCACCTAATACGCAATTATAATTTGAAAAGCGAAACTCCAGCTGTGACTTGGACGGAGCACGGCTGCTCCTTAGCTAACTGCACTTCACTTCACCGAGAATAGCCCCGACTGAATCGAAAGCTTTCATCTCGAATCTGCCCGGCACGAAACATGAGCACGAGCAAGCTTTTGCACACTCTGAAGTTCACGAAATCGGTCTCTGCTGGCCAAACGACCAACCATCGCGACAGCGAACGAGAGGGGTCAAACTCGTTTCATCGCTCCATATCAGACACGCGGGCAAAATGTCAACCTCAAACGAAATCTCATAAATCACATCACCTCTGGCCAGCAGCGAGTTCCGTGCACTTCCGCAAGCTGCGGATCTCACCCATTTTAGACATTGCCGCTGGCTGGATGGCTGGCTAGCTGCTACCGAAATTGGTTACATGAGATCATCTAATTTGTTCGCTCTCTCCCATTTTCCACCATATTCTGTCATGAAAACAACATTAACCCGGCGTTCTTTATGGGGCGAGTGTGCAGTTTGGAGCGAGGGTTTTCCGTGCGCCCCCTACCTTGTTGAGGTATATGCTCGTGCAGACTGGTTCATGATTTTTTTCTCAGCAGCATCTACTTTATACGGTAAAGCATCCGCAAGTGAACCTGAATGTAATAAAATGGCAAGACTTTAATAAACGGCTGGATTTTTCGGCTGCCATTGAAATTGACATTATCCACTCATTTGAAAGTGAGCCTGGATTGTACAACCCAAGTAACCATTAGCACTATATTTCGTCAATATAGAGCCAGGTCATTTCATTATATTAGCACGCAAGGCGAATAATAGTGCCAAATGGTTACTTGGGAAGAAAACGAGAGCAACCAAGGTTGTATCCAGCTTTTTGGTAAGGGGGCGGTCGAGCATCCTGTTATAAACAATTCTGCTTGGTGATAGCAGCGATAGCTAACTTCTTGGTAGATTTTTCTTTACTCGTGCATTATTTCTTCTGGAGCTCACATCATTTGTTAATAATACCTACAAAATTTTGATAAGAAGTCATAGTAGAACTTTTTTTTAGAAATTATGAACTCTTTTTGGGACTAACCCAGAGAATCGAATAAGTTTGAAGATTTTTCGAATATGTCTGCATAATGTTTACCATGACCAACTGGAGCTCTTTCAGTAATTTTCATCCAGTTTGTCCGAGTTTACTAGCAATCTGAAAATATCTTGGATCTCTACTTCTCAAATAATATACCTTTAATTGTATTGTTCTGAGCACATCCTTGCTGGAATTTCCCTAAAGGCAGTTTTGTATACATACTTAAATGCTGAATATACTCATCTCAGAGCATATCTACCGTGTGCAGCATAGTTGTCCCATGTTCATAGGTAATCCCATAAAACATGGGACACCTATGCTGCACACGGCAGATAATTTATAGAAATATCAATTGACGTATTCCCGGAAGATTCTTAGACGAATTATTAAAGGTATTCTCGTAAAAGCCTTGAAACTATTACTGGAGAGAACCCTCGAGGCATCCCTATAAGAATTTCTGAAAGAAATCACTGGAGAAATTCTTGAAGAATTTCTTAGAGGTATTTCCGGAGAACTATTAATGGAATTCTTGAAAAAATCCTGGAATTCACCTGAAGAAGATTCTGGACAAATCGCTGAAATGTATTCAGAATGAAATATCTGGAGTAATTTAGGAGGAATTCCTAGAGGAATTCCCGGTGCTTGTCCTAGAGAACCTTTGGGAGGAAACCCTGGAAGAGAATTCCAAAAGAGTCTTCTCAGGGTGAATTCCTTAAGGATTTCCTAGAAAAATGTCTGGAAGCGCTTCTAGCAAGCAAGAATTTATATATTTAAAGTAAGTCACAGTGACTTATTCGCAACGAAAACCGTGACTCTTCTGTAATAGTTGTGTTGCTTGGAAGAATTCCTGGAGGACTTGTTGTAAGAATTTCTGATGGAATCCCTGAGTAAACTCCTCAAAAACCTGCTGCTGGGACTTCTGTAGGAATTATTGAAAAATTTTAAAACTACTTTTTGGAGAAATTACAAGAGAAATTTCTGGAGTGACCCCTGCACAAAATTAGTAGGGAAATCTATGGTGAATTTGCTGAAGGAATCATAGAATAATTTCTAAAGCAATCGTTGAAAGAAACTCTTTAAGTATTCCCGGGGGAAGTCCTGAAAGTCTCAGAGGGACTTTCTTAAGGTACACCCTCAAAATATTCCTGCAAAAACTCCTTGAGGATTCACTGGAGGAGCTCCTGAAAAGAAATCAATGGATAACTTCTTGAAGGGTTTCTTGGAATAAAATTAAGAATTTGAGGATTCTTGTGTCATTCTTGAAGGAATTCATGGAAGGATTCCTGAACAAATCCGTGGATAAACTGCTTAAAGATTTTTTGGAGATAATTGTGAAATAATTCCTGGATGAATTCTTGGAGAATTTCCAGCATCCTATATACATCTCTCTGAAACTATCACAAAGAGTTCCATTACAAATCGCTGGAGGAATTGGCCTAGAAATTCTTGAAGTAATAAAAAAAATCTTCAGGTAGAGGTAAACCTGTGGAAATTCTTGGGTGTATCCCTGGAAAAAGATGATGAATAAACTTCTAAAATTTCTGAAGGAACCCCTGAATGAATTTTTGAAGAGATCCGGAGAGAAATTTCTGAAGGAATCACTAGAGAAGTTCTTGGAGCAATCCCTGGAAGAATTCCTGGAGGATTCACTGGAGGAATTCCTCGAAGAATCCTTAGAGAAATTCTG
This sequence comes from Aedes albopictus, assembly GCF_035046485.1. Lineage (NCBI taxonomy): Eukaryota > Metazoa > Arthropoda > Insecta > Diptera > Culicidae > Aedes > Aedes albopictus. Next base: position 367,528,547 of record NC_085137.1, read on the forward strand.
GGAGGAATCCTTGATGAAATTTTTGAAGAAATCTTGGAGGATCTTTTGGATGAGTTCGTAGTGAAATTTCTGGAGGGATCCTTGAAGGAGTTCCTGGAGAAATCCCTGCAAAATTCTGTAGAGAAAATCCTTGAGGAATGCCTTGAGGAACTTCTGGTAAAAATCCTGGTGGAATCCATGGAGGAATTCCTGGAGGAGACCGTGGAAAAAATTCTGAAGAAATCCATCGTGAAATTCTCGGAGGAATAGCTGGAGGAATTTCTGAAGGAATTTCTGAAGGAATACCTGAGGGATTTCTTAGAGAAATTCCAGGATGAGATCCTGGAGCAATCCCTGGAAGAATTCCTCTGGAAAAATTCAGGGAGGAAACTCTGGGAAAAATTTCTGATCAATCCCTGGAAGAATTCATGGCTGAATCCCTGGAGGAGATCCTGCAACAATTTCAGAGGAAATTTCTGCAGGAATGTCTGGAGAAATATTTAAAGAATTCCCAGAGGAAATCATGGAGACATTTCTGAAAGTCTACCTGGAGGAATTCTGGGAGGAATCTCTGAAGAATTTTCAGGGTGGAATCCTTGGAGGAATTCCTGAATGATATTTTCGAGGAATTCTTGGAGCAATTTCTGGAAAAATCTCTGGGAGAATGCCTGGAGGAACTTCTGGACAAATTCCTGGCAGAATCGTTGGAGGAATTCCTGATGGAGACCCCTAGAGAAACTTTTGGAGAAACCCCTGAAGCAATACTTGGAGGATTTGCAGGATGAAATCCTGGAGGTATTCGATGATAAATTTCTGGGGGAATTTCGGAAAGAATCCCTGGAGGATTTCTTAGAGAAACTCCTGGAGGAATTTCTGAAGGAATTCCCGGATCAATTCCTGAGGTAATTTCAGGAGGAATTCCTGGGGTAATTCCAGGAGGAATTCTTGTATGAATTCCTACGATTACTTGAAGAAATTCTTGGATGAAATGCTCGTGAAATGTCTGGAGGAACCCCTAGAAAACTCCCATGAGGAATTCCTGGAGGTATCCCTGGTGAAACTCCTGGAACAACTCTGAGAGGAATTCCTGGAGGGACTCTAGGAAGTATCCCTGGACAAATTTCTTAAGAAGTTTCCGGAGAAATTCCTGGAGGAATTCCTAGAAGAATATCTGGAGGAATTTCTGAAGGAATCCTTGGAGGAATTCCCGAAGAAATCCTTGGAGGAAATTCTGGTGGAATTTCTAAAGCAGAGGTATCTCTGGAAGAATTTCTGGAGGAATTCCAGAAAGAAAGCCTTGAGGAATTCCTGTAGGTACTCTAGTGGGGATTCTTATGGAGGAATCCCTGGAGGAGTTCCTGGCAAAATGTCCTGGATAAATTCCGGGAGGAATTCCTGGGGGAATATCTGAAGGAATCTGTAGATGATGTCCTGAGGGATTTTCTGGAGAAATTTCTAGATCGAATTTCTGGAAACATACATGGAGGAGTTTCTGGATCAATTCCTTGAGAAATTTCTGAAGGAATTCCTGGGATGATTCCTGAAGGAATGGCTTAAAGAATTTAAGGAGGAGCTTCTGGAGAAATTCCTAAAGAGAATACCTGGAGGAATACCTAGTGGAATTGCTGTAACAATATCTATAGAAATTCCTGGAGCAACAACTGAAGGAATGCCTGGAGCAATGCCTGAAGCAATTCCTGGAGGAGTCTCTAGAGGAATTGTTGGAGGAACCCCTGGAGGATTTTCTGGAAGAATTTCTGGAATCCCTGCAGGAGTTTCCGGTGAAAATTTGTGAATGAATCCCAGGAAGAATTCCTAAAAAGATCCTTTAAATATGAAAACAAAGTTCTAAAAAAAAACACCATGGGGACTCCAGGAAGCTTTCTTAGCAAATTCATAAAAGAATTTCTGTTAAAAACTGAAGGAAACCTTGGATGGCCTGCTAAATAATTGATGTACAACATTGATAAGGAATTTTAGGATTAACTTTTGAATAATTTCTGGTAAAATTCCTGAAAGAATTCCTCGAAAAATTCCTGCTGAAATACTTTGAATAATTCCTGATGGGGTTATAGGAGTAATCTAGCGGAATTCTTGAAGAAATATATGTAGAAACTTCTGAAGAAATCTATGAAGCAATCTGCTGAAATACTTAAAAGGATATCTAATTAAATTCTTTTGGGAATCCTTGGAAAATTCCTGAAGTAATTCAAGAAAAGAGCACTGGATCAATCACTACTGGAGGAACCTAAAGATATCGCACGACCAATTCCCGGATAAATGTCTAGAGAAATCCCTAGAGGAATTCCTGGCAGAATCTCTGAATCACTGATGGAAGCTGTAGAAAAAATCATGGAACACTTCGTCGATGCATCCTGCAGAAGTACCTGTTAAAACAATTAATGGAATCGTGGGAGTAGTTCCTTGAGCATTTCTTGGGACTAGTTCCGAAAGAATCACTTTCGGAACCCAACAAGACTGAAGTGTTAAATCTGTTTAATGCTCTAAAGTGCTAAATTTGAACCGAAATGTTACAGCTGTTTCTCGCATAACTTTTCCGATTTCCGATATTACCTCGGCCAGGGAGGAGCCACGATCCCCCCCTGCCCCTCTCTGGCTACACCCATGAGAGTAGCCGAGAAAAGATACCACCGCAGAAAGAAGAAGCTGTATGATGAGAATGTCATTGTTTTGACGCAGCAATGTACAGTATAGAACAGAACGGCATGCAGAATTTTTACGAAATTTTAAATGGCATGCACAAAAAAATTGTGCCGCGTTGGCGAGCAGATGTATAATATAATTGATTGTATAATAATCTAGTGATATTAAGGACAGACTAGTTAGAATCCCCCGCCACAATGATCGACCTTGGCACCTACTCACGATTTTGTGCGTTCTTTCTTCGTAAACAAATCCAGCGCACCCAATCTTCTTATTTGAAGCTTATTACAAGTGAGCAAGAACAGAATAATAAAATGTACTGTTGTTTAAGGACAGACTTGCTAGAATCCCAATATGGCCGCCACAATGGGCAACTTTGGCACCTACTCACGATTTTGAGGGCGCAAATCTCTTCGTAGACAAAACCAGCGCACCTGAGCTTCTTATTTTAAGCTAATTATAAGTGAGCAAGAATAGAATAATAAAATGCATTGTTGTTTGAAGCTTGCTTCTTGAGATTTGTGCGTCTGAAGTTTTGATGCACTATTGAACCGGGATTTCAAGACGTTTGTCCATAAAGCTTGCTTCTTGATTGTTGTGCGTATGAAGTTCTGATACACAGTTGAAGCGGGATTTCAAGACGTTTGTCCTTAAGTAGGTCATTATAATACTGAAATGATTTGTAATTGGGATACTGTATTCCATAAAGTTAAATTGAGAACCAACCCTATTTTTTTCAATAAAATCCAACTTATACTTCCAATGTTCCTAAATTATTGTCAAGTGCTACTGCATATACGAAATTCTAATGTCGCATCAAGCATACCTTTTATAACCTTGAATATCAAAAATTTACAGAAAAAAATAAATGTAAACCAGTCTAACATGTATGCTGTACAGCGCTGATCTTTTGCCGTGCCGTTTAATTGATCAACTTACTTCATGTTCCATAAAGGAGCCCAGGAAGGCAGGCAGAAAAAAAACTTCTAAATTGAATACTTCACTGACCCTGAACCCCACCACCGACGATCAACATAGACAGCGGCGCGCAGCATTGGCACGGTAGGAATAGGAAGGTAGGTACCTCTACCTATATCAGCAAGCATAGGGCCAAAAGTGCAGCAGCAGCATTCAAGAACTTCTACGTCCGTCGTCGAGTCGATTGGAGATTGTCAAGCGACCGAAGGCTGCTGCCGTGCCGCTACTGACTGCTGCGATGGGGCTGCTGTCGAGTGGGGCACGAGTGCACGACAAGAATCGAAACTTCAATCACATTTATTCGCGTTTCGGGCGGCAGCAGCAGTCAGCGTTGTTGCATTGCTGGTAGGTTACCCAGAGGTGCCTATATGGGGAGGACCGCTCTGCTGCTGGCTGCATAAGGAGTGTTGGCAGTAGGAGTAGCAGCGCAGCAGTCAATATGGAGGAGAGAAACAATCAATCTTTTAATAGTTTGATCACGACTCGTTTTCGTCTATCTGGCAAACAGAGCGCCGGCCGTTGGAGTCGGAGTCATTCGATCCGAACTCAAAGACCATCAGGGAGTGCGAGGGAAAAGAAATCAGATTCATTTTGTTTCATTATTATTCATTGTAGCTTGTTCGGGGTTTGATTTGATGCTGTTGCTTCTCCTGTCGATGCCATATCAATGTCCAAGGAAGAGGGATGAGGAGAAGATAGTGGCACACATAGAACACTGAATGTACGTGCCAGCCAGAAGCAGTAGCAGCGCATGACTTGAAATAGGATATGGACGGAAAAGGTGATGTGTGTAGTCTGCTCACGAAGCGTTCAATGCTTAGCTGCTGGAGCGAAGGTAATAGAAATTTATCAATTGGGGATGCTTACTGGACATTTCGGGGAATAGATAAATTGTTAACTGGCATACCTGACAGGGGCCATCAGTTAATGGCTCAGGTTCGCATGGTGTTACTTGAAATTTCGTTTTTTACCCTTCTTACACCCATAAGAAGGGTATAAATACCGCTTGGAAAACCGACTTTCGATCCGAGGCCCGCAGGGCCGAGTCACATATACCAATCAACTCAGCTCGACGAATTGAGCAAATGTCTGTATGTGCGTGTGTGTGTGTATGTGTGTGTGTGTGTGTGTATGTGTGTGTGTGTGTATGTATGTTACAAAAAAATGTCACTCACGGTTCTCAGCCATCTGTTGACCGATTTGAGTTCTCTTGGAAGCAAATGAAAGCTACTACATCCTAGTAGAACGCTATTGAATTTTATTTTGATTGGACGTTCGGTTACCGAGATATCTTTCAAAGAGTGCTAGGGAGTAGTACAACTTAATTATTTTAGATATTTTTGACAAAGTGTATCACCATAAATTTCTCAGCCGTCTATCAACCGATTTGGGTTCTTAAGGCCCCAAACGAAAGCTACTACATCCTAGTAGAACGCTATTGATTTTTTTTTTGATTGGACGTTCGGTTACCGAGATATCTTTCAAAGAGTGCTAGGGAGTAGTACAACTTAATTATTTTAGATATTTTTGACAAAGTGTATCACCATAAATTTCTCAGCCGATTCGGGTTCTTAAGGCCCGAAACGAAAGCTACTGCACCCTAGAAGAACGCTTTTGAATTTCATTCCGATTGGACATTTTGTAACCGAGATATCTTTCGGGGAGTACTTTGGAGTAATACAACTTAACTTTTTAAGAGGTCTTTGACAAAATGCTTCATAATAAATGAATCAGCCGTGTGCAATCGATTTGAGTTCTCTCAGCATCAAATGAAAGCTACAGCATCCAAGTAGTATGCTATTAAATTTCATGCCGTTGACATTTTGTTTCCGAGATATCTTTCCACGAGTACTAAGGAGTAATGAAATTTACGCTTTTGAGAGATTTTTGATAAAATGTATCATAATACATTTCTCAGACGTTTGTCAACAGATTTTTTATGATCATATTTGGTTTCTCAAGGAGCTCTGCATGAAAATGCAATTGCAACAAATACATAAAAGCTACTATCTCTTTGTAATATTTGAGCTTAATAAACAGTAGCAAAAATATCACGGAATGTATGTAGTAAAAGCCTTTTTGCCTTTCTCGTACACCAAGGTGTACCGAAAGGCTATATGTTCACTCCAAAAACGAAAATTTGATAGAGCCTCCGGAGGGGTCAAGTGTTATATACCAATCGACTCAGCTCGACGAGCTGAGGTGATGTCTGTGTGTGTGTATGTGTGTGTGTGTATGTATGTGTGTGCGTATGTGTGTGTGTGTGTGTACAAAAAAGGTCACCTAACTTTTAGATAGTAAACATCAACCGATTTTAACGACCGACGGTTCATTCGACGCAGAATCTGGTCCCATTGTTTCCTATTGAAAATGGTTCGGATCGGTCCAGCCGTTCCGGAGTTATGGCCATTTAGGCGTTCCGGACCGGTACCCCTGGGAGGAGCCAGACATGAAAATGCAACAAACCCATGCATGCGACCCATCAAACCACGGCATTTTCGATTATCTGATGAACGGGAAGTAGGGAAATAGTCTCAGACTATATCTGAACCGGTAGTGTTCCGGAACCGGTTCCGGGTGTCCTGCCGGAAGTGGCCAAATATAAAAGTGAACATAACCCATGCATGCGACACATCAAATAGCGGCTTTTTCGATAACCAGTTGAATGGTTAGCAGGACAGTAGTTTCAGACCATATTTGAACCAGTAGTGTTCCGGAACCGGTTCCGGGTGTCCTGCCGGAAGTGGCCAATAAAAATATTGAACCCAACCCATGCATGCGACGCATCAAAGAGCAGCTTTTTCGATAACCAGATGAACGGTAGGCAGGAAAATAGTTTCATACCTTATCTGAACCGGTTGTGTTCCGGAACCGGTTCCAGGTGTCCCGCCGGAAGTGGCCAATTAAAAAAAGTGAACCAAACCCATGCATGCGACACATCAAAGAGCGGCTTTTTCGGTAACCAGATGAACGGTAAGCAGGAAAATAGTTTCAGACCATATCTGAACCGCTTATATGGATATTAAACTGACGAAGTTGAAGGGGTGAATCCAACTGAATGCGTCTGACGATGACCGAAGAATAGTAGGTCGAAACGCGTAACGCTTAACAAGCTGTTTCCGATATTTGTCACCGATAATTACCAATCAATCCACAAATAACATATCTGAACCGGTTGTGTTCCGGAACCGGTTCCAGGTGTCCCGCCGGAAGTGGCCAGTTAAAAAAGTAAACCAAACCCTCATATGCACATCAAATCATCAAAAATGTTGGATAACCAGATAAACCGGCAGCAAGAAAATAGTCTCTGACCACACCTAAGTTTTTTTTTTTTTTTATCTGTATTAACGAGATTTTTAGCCCTAGGCTAGTTCATCTCGGGACCCACGCTTTACTTCCCTTCCGAAGGAAGAACTCACATTTTGCGAGTTTGTCGGGAGTGGGATTCGATCCCAGGTCCTCGGCGTGATAGTCAAGTGTTCTAACCATCACACCAGGTCCGCTCCACACACCTAAGATGACCAGCAGTGTTGCAGAATCAGGATTGAATGCATCGCTGAAATTACGAAAGTGAACCAAATCAATGCAAGCGATAAATAGCATAGCATAGCATAGCATAGCATAGCATAGCATAGCATAGCCGACCGTACACATCCTGGGGTGGCTGTCGATAGAGACGTTTAATGCGCCAGAAAAGTTGTCTGGGACTTGACAAACCTTTCATTTAACGAACTCTCGACACCTGGCCAGGTTCTTACGATCAGCGGGGATGGGGAGGAAATGTTGGTTAGATATCTACTCAGAATGTGTCCAAGAACTTGGCCCACTTCATAGATATCTGGAGTTGGATAGGGTTTAATGGGGTGCTTTCCTTGGCGAAAAAGCGTATAAGAAATTGTTATGGTTTAATCATTTAGGCTGACACAAATTTCGATTTTCTCTTATGTCACCGCCCCCTCGGAAAATTTTGGTCGATATTCAACATTTTGAGGGGGACAACAATAAATTATTCAAGAAATTCTAAAATTTCAAGGTGAAATTAGAGTTGCACAGAAAATTTCTTAACAAATCCGATGAGTTTATAGATTTTGCCAAATTGTTTGGGTATTTCTTCGTCACATACATTTATTATTTATTGTCCTCCTTCTTAGCGAGCCAACGAGTATTGTGACATAAGAAGAAAATGAGATTTGTTCCGGCCTTACCTGGTTACCACTGAAAAAGTAAATATTAGCATTAAACAAGTCGCACAAGTTTCGTAGGCAGTACAGCCCTAGACCATAGTTATGAGGATTGCCTCCTTCCCGTCGGTTACCAAAAAATCAAAGATTGGAGACTTATCTCTGGCTTCTCGACAAGACTGACACAATTCTCCAACAGTCGAGAGTTGTCCTGGCCTCGTCCTTGCGAATGCTGGGGAATATGGAAGGATGGTTAGTTAGACACCTAAGAAAGATGTAGAAAGTTCTACGACCTCTCAGGCCTAGGTGTCAAGGGGATATGGGTGTTGTTCTAGGTGTAGTGAGTGGAAGGGTACTCCAAAGGATGCGGTTGGGCAACGTTCAGGCGCACAGATAGACCAAGAGCAGTGGATGTCCAGAATTGGTCCAGAAGCACTATTCATTTTGTCTCGGACGGTTTAATCACTGTGAAACACCTCCCGGACGTGCGGTTACGAAGCACACTTTCGGCAGATTTCGTTACCGGTACCCCATTTTAGTTCGGTAGTGCCAGAGCCATGGCACGATGCAACCATGCACGACGATTTATCTCTCGACCGCGGAACTAATTGACATTTTCTTCATTAATTATTCTTATAACAGCTTAAATCAAAAACTCCCAAATCAATGCAAGCGATAAATATGCATAAAAAAAAGAACAAAATCTTAATAAAAATTAAAGCGATCTTGTCAAATCACACCATTTTAGATTCCTGAGACGTAATTATACAGTAAGATGAATCAACGTTGTATGGGGAAATTTTAATTTTATAGCATCAATCTCCTTTAGCGGTTGAAATTACTAGGCACAATTTAGATGCAACTGGTTGAGCCCTCGCGCTCTGTAACACGGTTGAAATTTGAATGGGTTTTATTATGAGAAATTTCACTAGCTTGCACTTTTTTTTGTCAAATGTTACATAACTCTTATAACCAATGCAGTGATAATTAAATAAAGGCTAAAGTGTGCAGAGAAAAAATTGCCGAAATATCTTGATAATGTTCGGCATCCAGTGCTAGTGAAGGTGGTCAAGCAGTCAACCGAGAGGTTTGATATTTTTCAGCTCTGCTTATACATTAAACATAATACTTAACTTCGGAATATGAGCCATCAATAAGTTTTCAAATTCGATCATGGCTTTGATATAATTGTTGCTTTTCTGAATAAGGCTGACACAAATTTCGATTTTCTCTTAAGTCAAGAGGGGTCCCCCTTGGAAATTTCATTCGGAATTCATCATTTTGAGGAAGGGCACAAATAAATAGGTCAACCAATAATTTTTTAAATTTTAAAGTGAAATTAGAGACCAGAAAATTTATTACTAAATCCTATGAGTTAAGCGGATTTGCTCATTGTTTGGGTAGTTTTTAAATACATTAATTATTTATCAACTCTACTCCCCCATTGTTAAGGTGCCATGATGCATCACTAAGCTTTCGAACGAATCATTGACTTTTTGCTTTTCAATGATTGTTTGCCTCGCATTTTTGAATTGATAAAAAACTGTCAATTCTGCAGCAACGTATAAGAAAAAGTATCATCGCAATCACTGTGAGTGAGCATATAGGATGATACTTTTTCATACGAATATTCACTTTGGTGGCAAAGAATTATCACTTTGAAATTTCGAGCCACAAATCCAACATGGCTGCAGATGCTGATGATGCCGTAAAAAGTCAACGAGAACTGTGATAAAAGAAGAAGATGAGATTTGTTACGTTCCAGAGTATTCTCAGAATTCAGGAACACTTCGGCTTATGGCGACGGAAAAAATGTTGAGTACATATTCGACGAGAAAGGCACTATCACCACTAGGTGGATTAATCTGGGTTTTTTATTTTATGATCAAATTTGGTTTCTCAAGGAGCTCTGCATGAAAATGCAATTGCATCAAGCTACTATCTCTTTGTAATATTTGAGCTTAATAAACAGTAGCAAAAATATCACGGAATGTATGTAGGAAAAGCCTATTTTATGACCAAATCTGGTTTCCCAAGTTAGCTCTACATGAAAATGCAATTGCATCAAATACATAAAAGCTACTATCTCTTTGTAATATTTGAGCTTAATAAACAGTAGCAAAAATATCACGGAATGTATGTAGGAAAAGCCTTTTTTTATGATCAAATTTGGTTTCTCAAGGAGCTCTGCATGAAAATGCAATTGCATCAAATACATAAAAGCTACTATCTCTTTGTAATATTTGAGCTTAATAAACAGTAGCAAAAATATCACGGAATGTATGTAGGAAAAGCCTTTTTACCCTTCTTACACCCATAAGAAGGGTATAAATATCGCTCGAAAAACCGACTTTCGATCCGAGGCCCGGAGGGCCGAGTCTCATATACCAATGAACTCAGCTCGACGAACTGAGCAAATGTCTGTATGTGTGTGTGTGTGTGTATGTGTGTATGTGTGTATGTGTGTGTGTGTGTATGTGCGTTACAAAAAAAAGTCACGCACGTTTCTCAGCCGTCTGTCAACCGATTTGAGTTCTCTTGGAAGCAAATGAAAGCTACTACATCCTAGTAGAACGCTATTGAATTTTTTTTCGATTGGACGTTTGGTTACCGAGATATCTCTCGAAGAGTACTTATGAGTCATACTTCTAAACTTTTTAAGATTTTTGACCAAGTGTATCATAATAAATATTTCGACCGTTTGTCAATCGATTTGGGTTCTCTTGGCACCAAATGAAAGCTACAGCATCCTAGTGGATCGCCCAGAAATTTTATTTCGATTGGACATTTGGTTACAGAGATATCTTTCGAAGAGTACTTCGAATTTATACAACTAAACCTTTTGAGATTTTTGACCAAAAGTATCATAATAAATATCTTAGCCGTCTGTCAACCGATTTCGGTTATCCTGGCACCAAATAAAAGCTACAACATTCTAGTAGAACCCTATACATTTTCATTAGGATTGGACATTTGGTTACCGAGATATCTTTCAAAGAGTACTTGGGAGTAATACAGTTTAACTTTTTGAGATTTTTGACCAAGGGTACCATAATAAATATCTCAGCCGTCTGTCAACCGATTTGGGTTCTCTAAGCACCAAATGAAAGCTACAATATGCTTGTATAAGGCCCTGAAATTTTATTTCGATTCGACATTTGATTACTGAGATATCTTACGTAGAGTATTTCAATAAATTATTTTTTTTATTATATTCACTTGTTATCTTGCATTTGTTTTTGACCAGTCTATGGGAAATTATTTTTCAATAAATAATGCTGATCTCATACAAAGTGTATTCTAGCAGGTTATTGTTTTCAACAAAATTATAATTAACAAATTACAAATACACAGGAATTTTATGAAAACTAACAATATGTTAAATGAAAGCTTTAAATTTATATATTGTGGGAAAAATGCAAGAACTGTACAGCCAAAATAACTAGTTAATGCCAAAACTGATTAACTTAGTAGATGTATCATTTTTGTCCTTTCAACACCATAACCATGAATACCAAGTACTTCGGAGTTAATTTATTCGACTGATTAAGAGATATTAGACAAAGTGCATCTTGCTGATTTTTTTATCCATTTGTTAATCGATTCAAGATTATTTGGCAGTTAACAAAAGATACAATATTCCAGAATATGAAAGCTATTTTTTAAACATTCCATATAAGATTCTTGGAGGTATCTGGCATTACTGGTAAGTCCATGGTCTATGCTATTTTGGGAACCATTTCACTAGATGTCAAATCCACAATATTTTCTAGAACTTTTGACCAATCGCACAAAATAAATTTGCTTAATACGCATAATACAACAATATTTTTAATAAGTGTAAGAAGGGTTCTGTTCACCATAGGTGGATTAAATCGGGTTTTTATATATATTGAGATCGAACGCCATCAATACAAGGACCAACTTATCGAAGCTTTATAATAAACATAAGATAGATAGCCCAAGCATGAGCCAAAGTAACATTGTGTCATTTATGAAGATTTAAAGTCACTTAGTTTTAAAACATCTTTTGCCATCTAAACAACAATAAAACCAGATAACTAGGAATCTGCCCTCTTTAGAGCAACTGCTGCGTCGAAAAAAGAGATAACAACGACTCAGATCAATACATAATGAACAGCAACAAAATAATCACGAATTTTCTACCAGAAGCCAACACAGGTACTTGCCTTATCTTACCGATCAGACTAAGGCCTGGGTCTCTGTTGTTCGAAGGAGTCGTCCATCCTGGGCGATTGCCCGCCATCCGCCTTGACCTGTGGTCAGGACAAATTTCTGTCCACTTGCTTTATTTCGTTGTTGAGGCTGCACCCCGTGAGCCTCTGGGTCTGAGGGTGCTGCGATGTCCTGCTGGGTTCCAATCTTACGCTTGCTTGCAGATTTCGTTCCCGCTCCTGCGTAAACGAACCTCCAGTTCCACTCCCGTATATCTGTCGCTATCGGCTATCCACTCCACGTTGGAGATATAATTGTGAGGCCACCATGCACGAATTATATACCGCAGGCATCTATTGATGATGACCTGCACTGTGTTCTCCACTGATACACACCAGGTTTCACTGGCGTACAGCAGCAAGGATTTCACGTTCGAATTAAAAATTTAGATTTTGTTGCGTCGTTTAATCTGGTTGTTATTCCATATATTTCTTATGATCGCAAAAGCAGCCATCGCCTTCTTGATTTGTGCACCTACACTCCCGATCAAAACTTTGGGGTCACCCACTCAAAAACATGTCATTTTTTTGACCCATATCTCCACAAAACCCTAGAACTCATTGAAAAGATAATAAGTCAAAGTAACTTTTAACATGCTTTAGGTGAAACTTTTACAAAAATATTTGTATGTAAACTTAACCCGAAGTCGCCAAATTTACTAAAAAATGAATATAAATTTACGGCAGTGTCGCTGGAAATAGGGTCGACCATATTTTAAGATGAGAGCGGTAATATAACCTATTTTCTATTAGCTTTCAACTGCTTTTTACCTATGGCTAAAAATTGTAGGAAAAAAGTTATTAAGTAAATTAACGCTTGATGTCATTGACCAAATGTTTGGGGTCACCCCTCAATATGGTGTATCAGCCAAAAGTTTGGGGTCACTGTCGTAAAACATGGAAAATTGATTTGATGATATCTTCGTCATCTATACCTAGTTCAATTTTAATTCTTTTTGGCTCATTTCAAAGATAATTAACTAAAATTACGTTTTATGTCTTTGAATTAACGTATTCAACGATTTTTATATTTAAAAATGTTATGTAAAGCTAACACATTTCAGCACATTTAAAAAAAGCAATTTTACCTTAAGTTTGTAAAATTTAACAAATATGTATGGTTCAATGTTAATGCAGTAAGTACCATTCATTATGTTTCAAATATGCCAAGAAGAATTTAAATTGATTGAAAGATGAAAAAAGTTATCAACAAATCACTTTTTCATGTTCTACGATAGTGACCCCAAACTTTTGTCCGATACATCTTTTTGAGGGGTGACCCCGAACTTTTGGTCGATGACGTCAAGAGTGAATTTACCCAATAACTTTTTTCTAGAATTTTTATCTAATTTCGGTAAACAGCAGTTGAAAGCTGATAGAAAATAGGTTATATTATCAATCTCAGCTTAAAATTTGGTCGACCCCATTTCCAGCGACACTGACGTAAATTTATATTATTTTTTGCCTTTCTCGTACACTAAGTGTACTGGAAAGGCTATACATTCACTCCAAAAATGACTTTTTGATAGAAGGCCCGGAAGGTCGAGTCACATATACCAATCAACTCAGCTCGACGAATTGAGGTGATGTCTGTGTGTGTATGTATGTGTGTGTGTGTATGTGTGTGTGTGAGTATGTGTGTGTACAAAATAAACTCACATCAGTTTTTGGCAGTAAATCTCAACCGATTTTTATGACCGACGGTTCATTCGACGCGGAATCTGGTCCCATTGTTTCCTATTGAAAATGGTTCGGATCGGTTCAGCCGTTCCGGAGTTATGGCCATTTAGGTGTTCCTGATCGGTACTCCAGGGAGGGGCCAGATATAAAAATGCGATAAAACCATGCATGCGACATATAAGATCGCGGCTTTTTCGATAACCTGACGAACGGTAAGCAGGAAAATACTCTCAGTCCATATCTGAACCAGTAGTATTCCGGAATCGGTTCCGGATGTCCCACCGGTGGTGGCCAAATATAAAAGTGAACCAAACCCATGCATGCGACACATCAAATAGCGGCTTTTTCGATAACCTGGTGAACAGTAAGCAGTAAAATAGCCAGCAAAGACTACCGGTAGTGCTCTAGAACCAGTTCCGGATGTCCCGCCGTAAGTGATGAAATGTTAATGTGAACCAAATCCATACATGCAACACATCAAATCGCGGCTCTTTACATAACCTGATGAACTCTTAGCAAGAAAATGGCTTCAAACCATAATTGAGGTAATCAGTAGTATTTCGGAACCTGTTCCGGGTGTCTTACTGGAAGTGTCATGCATGCGACATATCAAACCACGGATTTTTCGATAACCTGATGAACGGTTTACAAAAAAATAGTCTCAGATCACATTAGAGACTACCGGTTGAACCCGTTTTGTATGTTCCGCCAGAATGACTAAAATCCATGCATGCACATCAATTTTCGGCTTTTCAGAAAACCTGTTGAACAGTTAGCAAGAGACTAGTCTCAGACCATATTTGAGACAATAGGTACAGTCTTGAAACCGGTTCCGGGTATCTTACAGGAAGTGGTAAAAACAGTGAAAATAATCAATGCAAGCGATAAATATGTGTAAGAGAACAAAATCTTGACAAAACTGATGCAGGCTCATCAAATCACATTTTCTCACATTCCTGATGTGTAAATATACAGTAGAATGGGGGTTCCATGAGAAAATTGAAATTTAATCGCATCAACCTCGAGCAAAGTTTTTCAATCCCCTTTTGCGTCTAAAATTGCTGCGCAAAATTGTGATCCGACTGATTGCTCCTCACGCTCTGTGATATGGTTCTAATTTGAATTGGATTCAGTACGAAAAATTTCACTTGCTTCCATTTTTTGGTCAAATTTTTTGAATCTAGTAACCAATGATAATAAAATATAGCCTGAAGTGTGCAGAAAAAAGTTTATCGAAGACTGTGAGGTAGTTTACGTTTTCCACGGGAGTTCTCTTGAAGAATCGGACTTCACTCTACGTTGGTTCTGACCATAATGGCTTGTGCTTTATTCATGATATTTCTTAGACCTACTTAATTACTAACACATACAAAGTTGGATTGGGGAGGGGCTTGGACGATCATACGATCGATGTGTCTTAGAACTGCGGTCAGTCCAGACCGTGGGACCGCACCGCACATGCAATGCTGACACGACGAAACTCGATCAGTTCATAAACATTCAACTCCATCGAATGCTTATCGCAGCAGCATGGCATGGCAAGTGTTGTCAGGAATACTGGATATACCACACCTTCCCCCTTATGAAAATGATGGATGGTACAGTAGTCATTTTATTATTAAGTTGTCGTCCAAACCTCTCTTATTATATATGTTACAATGTATTGTATTTTATATATTATTTAAATGATTATAAATGTATTCGATATTTTTATAAAATAGTTCCTTACACAGAAGTTAGATAAACAATAATTGGATAAAATTGAATCATAGGTAATACAACAAATAGTTCTATAAGAGATAATAAATTGGAATAAAAATATAAAATTATAACTTTTACGAATGTAATTTTTAATTTATATAGATGGATATCATCCTCCTTCCTCACAAAAATGTTGTTCCACAATATTTTCTTAATCGGTTCTTATGAACTGTCTGTTCTTTATTAGGACTTTTCAAATCTCGTATGGTTGCATTTGGTGTATTTATTTTTGTAACTTCATATGGTCCTATTCTTAAATTTCCTAATTTATGATGTGCATTATTCTCTAACCATACTAAATCTCCTACTGCTAACTGTAGTGGTTTTGTGTTAACATTGTAATTATTCACTCGTTTCTTTTTACTTTTTTCAATACAAGATTGTGCCAGTTGATAAGCTCTGCTAAGTTTGAAATGTAATTCTTTGTAATAATGTTCTGGATTATATATTGGTGTTGGTTTGTTTTGTACAGAATTTGGCATTGGACATGGTTTACCAAAAATCAATTCAAAAGGTGAGAATATTGTGTCAATACTTGGAAGCGTATTATAAGCAAAAGCATAATATTGGATTATTTCATCCCAGCCATTTTTGGATTCGTTCAAAAATGTTCTTAGATATTCGTTTAATGTTCTGTGGTTCCTCTCAAGCATACCAATAGTTTGAGGATGATATGCTGTTGAACATTTGTGTTCGATATTCAGGAATGTTGATACATCTTTGAAAATTTCATTTTTAAATTCTGTGCCCATGTCTGTTTTAATAGACTGTATGGGTCCATATATAAGAAATAAGCTATCAACAAATTTTCTAGCTATTGTCGAAGCTTTCTTGTCCATCATTGGTATTAGAATGATGTATTTACTAAATTCACACTGTAGCGATAATAAATATCTATTACCATTGTTTGTGATTGGTAATGGTCCTACAGTATCTATTTCAACTGTATGAAAAGGTTGTGGAGGTGTATCAGTTTTTATTAATTGTTCTTTTGGATTTTTGAAAGTTTTGTTTTGTTGACAGAATGAAAAATTCTGTACATATTCTTGTATACTTTGTCGCATGTTTTTCCAATAGTAAAAAGGTTTTAGTTTTTATACAATTTCAGTTGTCCAGGATGTCCTGCGATTTTTGTATTGTGATTGTTAAACAATATTTCTTGAATTTCATTGTCATGCTCAATTGTTTTGGGCGCTTTATAAATCAATATTTCAACTTTCTCGAGAAATTTTGTTCCTATTTCTTTGAAAGTTGGTAATGGAATAATTTCAAATATGGGGTCACAATCTGTTAATGCTACTTTCGGGCTGCAGTCCCATAGCATCGATTCTAATCCTGAAAACATTAGCTCGAATGCTAAGTCCTCTTTTGGATTGATATGACTAGTCATTTCTTTAATTAACTTTTTTCGATTCTTTGACGTCAGTTTAAAATTAATTTCATAGTTTTTTCCGCTTTTTGAAGTACTCGTTATTAGCTTAGACAGGTTATGCGTTTCTTCGGGATTAACAACTTCGTAAATACGGTTGGCCATTCCGTTTTCACTTGAGTTGGTCATCGCTCTGGTTTGTACTGCCATGATAGCTACTTGTTTAAGATCATCTGAGCTTAGATTGATTCTGGATAACAAACATTTGATTGACCCTTGATAAATTCTATATCGAAATCATATTCATCCAAGTCAAGTCGCATTCTAGTTAACTTTTGACTCGGGTTCTTTTTGGTGTACAAATACGTTAGAGGTTTATGATCAGTTTTAATTGTAAAACGTGTGCCAAACAAATATGGCTAGAAATGATTAACTGCCCAATGAATTGCAGTTAATTCTTTTTCAATTACTGGTTTATGTGCTTCACCTTTAGTAAATGACTTACTGGCGAAAGCAATTGGCAACTCATCTTCATCATGTTTCTGTGAAAGTACGGCTCCACACGCTTTATCCGAAGCGTCTGTAGTTAGAATGAAAGGTTGTTTGAGATCAGGATATTGCAAGATATTTGGTTCAGTAAGTGATCTCTTCAACTTGTCGAATGAACTTTGGCATTCTTCCGTCCATTCAAATTTAACGTTTTTTCTTAATAATTTATTTAAAGGTGCTGCTATTTGCGCAAAATTTTTAAAAAAAATTACGATAATAGTTGCAAAATGCAACAAATCGTCTCACATCATCTGCAGTTTTGCAAACTGGATAGTTAATAATTGCTTCAAACTTTGAAGAATCAGGGAGGATGCCTTTATCGGAAATATTGTGCCCTAAATAGGTTACTTCCTTCTTGAAAAAATTGCATTTACTTGGGTTCAGTTTCAAATTATATTTACGTAATCGTTCAAAAACTTTACGCAAATTATTCAGATGGTGCTCTGTAGAACAACCTATGACGATGATATCGTCAATATACAAAAATGCAACTTCCGGATTCAGACCTGTCATAGCAATGGTCATCATCCTTTGAAAGCTATTGGGTGAAATTTTTAGACCAAAAGGTAAACGTTTATACTGGTAACGTCCATTTTCAGTACTGAAAGCTGTATATTGTCTTGATTTTTCATCAAGAGGAATTTGCAAAAATCCGGACATTAAGTCCAATGTGGAAAACCATTTTGCTCGACCCAATTGATCAAGAATGTCATCAATACGGGTTAACGGAAATTTATCGGCAAGTATTTGTTTGTTCAGCTGTCGGAAATCGACAACTAAACGCCATTTCTTCTCGCTATTTGTACCTTTTTTCGGAACAAGTAAAATAGGAGAGTTGTGACTGGAAGTAGATGTTTCGATTAAATCGTTATCTAATATTTTTTTCACTTGCTTATTAATTTCCTCTTTCTGACTATGCGGGGTAAGGGCCCATATAGCCGAGGCGGTAAACGCACGGGTATTCAGCATGACCATGCTGAGGGTGACGGGTTCGATTCCCGGTCGGTCCAGGATCTTTTCGTAAAGGAAATTTCCTTGACTTCCTTGGGCATAGAGTATCTTCGCGCCTGCCACACGATATACACATGCAAAATGGTCATTGGCAGAGGAAGCTCTCAGTTAAAAACTGTGGAAGTGCTCATTGAACACTAAGCTGAGAAGCAGGCTTTGTCCCAGTGAGGACGTTACGCCAAGAAGAGGAGAGGAGAGGAGGACTATGCGGGGTACGATAAGGTTTAATGTAAACCGGTGTATCGTCCGTTACAGAAATTTTTTGTTGATAAAAATTATTTTCAGATAATTTCTCATTATCTAGTGCAAAGATATCAGAAAACTCCTCAATCAGTTGAGTAAGTTTTACTTTTTCATTGATCGGAATATTGTCTGTATCAATTTTTTGAAAAATTTCTTTTGACCTGTCTTCAACATTTTTGGTTTTTGTTATGATCAATATTGAATAATCATTTAAACTTTCAAAATCAACTTGTGGATTTTCCGGAATAGTTACAGAATATGAATTAGAATTGACAATTTTGACGTAAGTATTGTCTTTGTTCACAATAGAATTGGCAATGAATACTCCAGGAATCAATTCCTTTGATTTAATTACACAATCTTCTTTGATATTGTCTATTTTAAATTTCCTTATGACTTCACAACGGGAATGTATAACAATTTGGTTGTGAATAGTGTCTTCCATTGGAATTTCAAAAACTTTTTCTCTGGTCCGCACTTCTAATACGTATGAATCAAAATGTATACTGCATTTATAATTGTTCAAAAAATCTTTTCCCAGGATACCATCCGACGGTATGGGAAAATTTGTTTCAACTAATTGGAAAGGAAAGTTAGTTAAAATATTACCATCAAAATTTAAATTAGTTGTTGCAATTCCAACTGTATTGACGGTTCCGTCTGTAACACCACGAATAATACATCTCGTTGAGGGATCTATTAAGTAATTTTGATCGACTAAATCTGCTTTTAGTATTGAAATATCTGCGGCTGTATCTAGTATGAAAGTACATTCAGTATTAGCAATTTCAACAAATGCTTTCACAAAATTTCCTCCAGCAAAATCTATGGAGTATATATTCTTTATTGTTGTCTGGCTTCCCTCAGCGGCAATGCATTTTGATTTGCTCGCTGAGGCGCCTGAGCGTTTTCCTGGTCATTTTCTGCTTGAATCTGACGAACATTTCGGTAATCACAGGAGTGATTGTGATTTCCTCTTCGTCCACGGTTTTGTCCACGATTAAAGTTGTAATCACCATTGTTATACTCACGATGATTGTTTTGAGAACGTGTTTGACCATGTTGGTAATAACCACGTCTTCCTCGGCTTCTGAAATTATTGCCTCGACCACGACCATTTGGTCCATTTCTGTTTCGAGTAAAATGGAGCACTGAATTTGTCGGCGAGACACAATTTTCCAAAGTTTTTTGAATTGCATCTCCAATGGTGTTGAAAGACGATGCTTTTAAAATTAGTTTGATTTCTGGGTTATTGGTCCCAGCTATTAAACTCTCAACCCCTGCTTTTGTAGCCATTTTGCACGCTACATCTGCGGGAATTTTCTGTTGAACGTATAAACTGTTCAGCTTTGTCGTTAACGTTTCGATTTCATTGCAAAAAGTATCTGCTTGACCTCTTTGCTTGACATTTTTCATCTTGGCTATTATAGTTTCCGGTGTTTGACGAGAGACACATTTTTGTTCTACCGACTGTACCAATAAAGCTGGATCATCATTTAATTGTCCTTGTAAGGCCTGTCTTGCTTGTCCAGCAAGCCTTGTTTTTAGAAATTTGAACAAAGTGGGATGCTGATTTGCTGGTGTCAGTTCTATTAGCAAATTAGCAGCATCCACAAATGCTTCTGTTTTTTCAGGGTTCCCATCAAAAACTTCCACAAGCGTTGAAGCTTGTTTGATGTCGAATGCCATTTTTTGGTGGCTGTTTTTGAAAAGAGTTGTAAATTTAATGAAGCTTTTCGCGATAGTTTTGAATTTAGGCAAACTTGGCTGGTTCAATCTTGTTTCAATAAAAGTAATAATGCTATTTTTTAAATCTTCTGCCACTTTTATAACATATTCTGCCGTTGTTTTTTCTGTGTTCTTCACTAACAATAAGATCTGCTTATAAATTTGCTCAGTAATTTTCTGCTTTTCGTGCAGTGTTGAGCGTAAATAACGCCTGTTTGGCGATTTATTAAAATTTGCCAAAATCGTTTGAAGTTTTCTTAACTCTGATTCGACCATCACCCTGACCGATAATGTCACTCACCGGAATGTCGTCGCCTACCCATGCAAACTTTCTCCACTCACCATGGTTGGTAATTGATGATTGGGGGCTCCATTTCAACTTCGTTGCTCGTGTGCATGTGGACTACACCTGGTTCAATGCCGCGATTGACCTTGCTGCTATTTTTGATGCTCTTCGTTTTTCACGTTTCATGAAAAGTACGTATAACGTAACTGCCAACTGTAGTCCAACGATCACTAAAATAACTACAATCTTCCATTCGTGTGCTAACAACATCTCTGTGTGCTGATCCTGGTTATTGATGATTGTAATATCCGAATCACCGTTTTGTTCAGTCTTTGGGTTGGACTTTTGATTACCCATTTTGATGGTGACGACGGCTCGGTGTAAAAGTTTTCAATTGCGATTCACTAATTGCACAACAGCCTCGGTTTGCACTATATTTCAAGTGTCACATAATGGTTTATAGTTTATTTCTTCACTATCAAACGGTGGCTTCTAACACTTTTCACTACGATTTTTCACGGTTCGCCATGAGGTAGTTTACGTTTTCCACGGGAGTTCTCTTGAAGAATCGGACTTCACTCTACGTTGGTTCTGACCATAATGGCTTGTGCTTTATTCATGATATTTCTTAGACCTACTTAATTACTAACACATACAAAGTTGGATTGGGGAGGGGCTTGGACGATCATACGATCGATGTGTCTTAGAACTGCGGTCAGTCCAGACCGTGGGACCGCACCGCACATGCAATGCTGACACGACGAAACTCGATCAGTTCATAAACATTCAACTCCATCGAATGCTTATCGCAGCAGCATGGCATGGCAAGTGTTGTCAGGAATACTGGATATACCACAACTGTAAAGTGATTTTTGGTTGTGAAATAAAATATATTTAAGCTTGTTATTATCGTCTTGGTATTGATGGTATTCCAGTAATAGTAAAGGTGGTCACGCAGTCAACTAAGAGGTCTGATATTTTTCAGCTCTTCCTATACATTGAACACCGCAAATATGTGCCATCAGTAACTCGATGATGGCTTAGATTCTTGCTTTTATAAATAAATTATTCACAGGATTCAGGATGCTTACGTCGATGGAAAGATTATAAGTACATATTCGACGAGAAAGGTTTTTTTTTAGAAAATTTGGCAACTTCAGCTTAAGTTTACATACAAATATTTTTGAAAGAAAATTTATTTAAATCATACTCAAAGTTTCTTAGACTTATTATCTTTCGAATGAGACCTAGGGTTTTGCAATCGAACACAAATTGGTGGAGATATGGGCCGAAAAATAACATGTTTTTGAGGAGGTGACCCCAAATTTTTTATCGGGAGTGTATAACGATCTTGGTGCCGTCTTCGGCCGCCAACAATCTTTACTGCTTGCTCAGCAACCGTAATGGATAGTTTCCATTTGGTTTAACTGTGTAACAGGATAGGACAAGTAATGCTCACGTAACACTTTTGCAATCAAAATTACTTATGCGTTCGCAGTTGATAAGTAATTTGCAGCCCCCTAATAATAAACCCCTTCATTACAGCTGATCACACGCACTCACGTTTCAGCAGCAAGCAAGTTTGAAATGGCAAACCAGATGACCTTAACGTGTCTAATTGGATCGAATTATATATGTGCAATAAATATTATTTCCCCGTTTTCCGCTAGTCGCTAGCAATACATATAAGTAAGAAAAAAAAAACAACCAACTACGTCTCCATGCAGTCTCCATCACTAACGGTTGAACTGACAAATGCATTCGAGCTCACTTTGAGCCTTCCTTTGATTCGTAGAGACCGGAATTTAATCGACATCAGCAATATCACATCTTCTAAAGAAACCGCATGCAATGGATTCGGTAGCCTCTCCTGGCAACGATCCTTGTTTGAATTGAACTGTAAATTATCTTTTTTTTCAATTTCTATAATGTGCATATCATTACTTACTCATCGATAACCGTGCACCAACGCAACCAACTAGAAGCGCCAATCGACAATTCCATGTTGAGTAAATAAGCACAAAGTTTCTTCGATCGACATTTCCTACTCGCAATAAAGCCCAACATAGCTTTCAACTTTAGCATTATCGCTCCCCTCAGCAGCAGCACCTCGGTTCCAGGTAAGGAGGCATGTTAACAGCCGTACACTCTTTAGATTAACGAGAGATCGATTTAGATAGGCGCGAGATTTCCACAATCGATTATGGTTAGTGTAACACTTGTATTATATATACATTGCGGTCTGGGGGTTGGTTTGATCCGCGACGACGACGACGACGTCGACGATGTAAGCCCGCTTACCTGCTCAGAAGGGAGGCGAGGGTGTGGAACTCCAAGTGCTGATTTATCGATATGGGGAGAGCCCCAATGGGTATAGAGTGCTAAATGGGATATAATACTTACGGTGAGTGAGCTGAAATTCAATGTATACAGCACACTTCCCATTCAAACATTTATTATGGTTGGTTGGTCGGTACTATACCTGGGTAATGTATTTCGGTTTGATTTACAGGCCGTGTGGAACGTATCTCCGACTGCTGGGGACTGCTGAAGTGTGCGCTGGCTGACTCGAATCAGCGGCTAGAGCTGAGCGCTAAACCTGAAGCATGGAGTGGAGACTGTCTAGTAATGAATGCATCGCATATAAAACAGTGCAGCTTGAAAGTGATAAAGCTAACTTGGGCTTGTTTTGCGAAGCAGTTTTAATTAATGCAGCGTTAAATTGAATCGCGGGGGCGATAATGGGCTGATAAAGATTGTTGAAAGCTCATTTGATTGCTCAGTTATAAATGCCGACAATTACTGAATTTAAAAGTTTTATCTTACAGTTTTTTTTGTGCAACTCCACAGACAGACTTCGCTAAAATCCTGAAAATTCTTTGAGACTTTGACTGAGCTTATAATGAGTCGATATAGGGTATTGCTATGCCGGATGCAATTGATTATTTTTCACAGTTTATTATGTCAAATTTTCTGGTTGTCTAGGGAGCGATATTCAGATCGGCGATTGAAGAGTTTGAGGCTGATTTTTGATGATATCCATACTGCATTCAAAACTCTCCGTCAATAAGAATAAATGGTATTGACAAGCGCCTCGGTACGACCTAGAATGGCTGAAGCAACAAATCGAGTAGAGAAACGAATACAGAAGAAAAGAAAAAAACACAATTGGCAACAATGCTTTGCTCTATAATCCCTCAAAATGCCTGACGCAAAACCCTTCATTTCTCAAAATTGTTAATCAGCAACAGTACAGAAAATATTACTCCCGCAGCAATGAAAACCCTACCCCTCAATGGCACTCTTTGTAACACATTCTTTGGCCACAAACGCCAGTAGCTACGTATCTGCATTCCGATGGATGATGGAACGAATTAGCGGAAGCGGAATTCCTTACTGCCACTTCTTTCTTGGCCGTGACTTTGTGTGCTATAGATATCCGCCACCGCCATCCCTACGCCGGTCGTGGCCAATACCGACTGACTCCAAACGAACCGGAGAACTTTTAAGGCGTCCTAAATTATGCACTGAAAGTTCCTCGTTTGCGGTTGACCTTTTGCCAGTCAGCAGGTCCCGAATTTCACAGCTCATCCACCAACCGGCCAACGATTCTGGTGTTCATTCAGTACCTACGCTTTTCCTTAGTTTTTCGCGCAGTAGGTAATGAGGGTTCGGGGTGTAATGCTCCTTTGCAGTGAAAGTGTAGATAGATAGATAGATAGATAGATAGATCCAATCCAAATCCAAATTCAATCCAAATTCAATCCAAATCAAATCCAAATTCAATCCAAATCCAATCCAAATCCAATCCAAATCCAATCCAAATCCAATCCAAATCCAATCCAAATCCAATCCAAATCCAATCCAAATCCAATCCAAATCCAATCCAAATCCAATCCAAATCCAATCCAAATCCAATCCAAATCCAATCCAAATCCAATCCAAATCCAATCCAAATCCAATCCAAACCCAATCCAAATCCAATCCAAATCCAATCCAAACCCAATCCAAATCCAATCCAAATCCAATCCATATCTTGCGCGATTTACCTCGCTCTCCCCTCCTCCAAACGGGGGGGCAACTTGGGATAACTTCAGCCAGAAGCGCACTATCGTCCCGCTAGACCGCGCGCGTACAAATTGTATATTATTTATGATGACCGGGAAAATTTATGGTCAAAGTTTTCTTATTCTCCTGGAAGAAATGGAAAACTCAACCGGGGCGGGCAAGAATGGCAAGCAGCAGCAGCGCAGTGATGCTTAATTTTCTTCTCTTTACTATTTGCAAACCGCTTCCGTCCGCTGTCGACGACGACGGTGCGGTGTCTTGGGCCATTCCCGTTGGCCGCCCAGCAGGGTCGTCGTCGTTGGTCGGGTCGGACCGGGAATGATATTGCCAGCGCAGAAGACGATCCCGTAAGAAGACAGAAAAACTTTCCAAAAGACAAACAGACGGTATGATCCGCAAAATGATGCCGGATTCAGTCGCGAGAAAATATAAACACGTGGACTCCGTCCTCCGAGGCGCACCGTCCGTATTCGTAGTCAGCGGGATGCCCCCCGTATCCAGGTTAAGCTCTTCCCTTTCTTCGTTATTGTTTTTTTTTGCTCATTTTTGCGCGTTCTTAAGGGAGGCATTTCCCAGTGTTCCGGATTGTCGTGCCAAGCTATACGGCGTTTGCCACTTGGACACTTGAAAGAGCCGTTTAGGAAGAGGCTTTTGGGGAATTTTTGTTCTGACAGTTGACAATGATCCCCTTCTCCGCGCTTCACGGAGAAAAACGCAGAGCGTGGAAATTTGAATATGATAAATTGGCGTCCAGTTGCGCTGGGCCTTTGCGGTCAAAGTGAAAATATGAATGGGATCATTTCTACCCGCTAATTGGGAGACTGCTTTTCATGATAGCAGAGGAATTAAATATTACTAGGGGATTTTTAATGAATACAAACCATTATAGGAGAAACACCGGCTTCAATCGTTTCTTACACTATGAACTTCAGGTAAGGTGAATAAGGTATTTAAACATTTTATGCAAAACTTGCAAGGCCTTACGCTAGTAGGATAATTTTGAAAATTTCAAGAAATCATCTCTGAAAACAAATCTAGCATTGTCGCTATGAGCAGTTTAGTAGTTTGTAAAGCCTGGCTTTTCTGATTTTTTTGTATGGGAAAATCGAAAAATCGTCAAATATGGGGGGGGGGGTGTTCCAACCCACCCAAGTAACACAACTGGTTATATAAGAGTTAACCGTTATGTGTCCGACAATTTTTTTGCTTTTTTCTACACCGTGCTTTTTAAATGGGCGCTGGGTACCCGGGTACCCTGTCGGCCACATAAGGGTTAAAATTGCAGGTTTCATATATAACCCCTTGTATTTTTCTTGTAATTTTTATACAAAAATGTACACCTATAACATCAAAACAGCTCAAAAAATGGCGGCTTATACAACATCTTTCAAGTTGTATAAGATGTATTCTAATACACTTATAGTGCGAATATTTTGGAACATAGCTGGTTCCAACCAACTTCCAAATGATCATTAGCTCTAATCAAGTTATTATTCAATCTCTTGAACTTTGAAAATACTTATATAATATGATCAAAACCATTGGTTGTAATTAAGCAATTTCACAATTATATATATATATACTCATAGAAAACACTAATAAGACACAGTATAAGCTTTGGTTGAAATTGAGTTATATGAGAGGAATAAACATCACAGAATAACAATTAAATAAAAGGCTGATAACATGAATTGCAAAATTGTCAAATCAAATAAATAAATTGTGTTTATTCACACTCAGCTGGGCAGACTTAAAAATGGACTTCCTAGGGATAAAGTTAATTGTTAACTTCTCGGATTAAAATTATGAGAAGACCCTTTCTGAGTGACATGATAGGCATGATTTACCTGCGGTTCGAGATTTGTGGTGGAACCTCGGTTTTTACTTATCCATATTTCAAGCGCCTTAGAGATGAATAGATATTGCAACAACAACTATCAAATACTGTGTCTCTTGAGTTTTTTTCTTAATCCCTACGAAAAAAACAATATGGCAGATGCTTCGTGAATCTTACAGTGCTGGTAGAGAATATAGAGAAAACTGAAGTATTGAGTATAGTTATAATTGAATCTATCGCTCGCTAATTATTATTCTGCCTCAAGTAAAAACAAGAGTTTCAGTTTAGCAACATTTCGTCTGAACTGAAATTTAATTTTAATTTTTTAGAATGATCATTTAATCGGAGAAAGTAATGCTGACAATTTCATATTTTTATTATTGTATTCATAGTTATATTCGGTACTGTAACCATAATACATTTTGACATTTTTTTCAGTATTACTCATATAATACGCTTAACCTTCCGTTAATCGCGCTGTTGTACTTTGTACAACACATGAGAATTATCGACTATTACATTGAAACCATCTTTTCTATCGATGTCAACCCCAAATGTGTTCTACAGGAATCTTATTTGGAATATTATAAGACCTTTTTTGAAAACAGTATCACTCCTTATAATGCGATTGAAAATCGCAATATGAAGAACGTACTACATTTAAGATAAGATAGACAGTTGAATGTGAATTAGTGTATTTCAAAATCTAAATGATCTAGACATATGGTGTCTTCGGCAAAGTTACTTGCGATATCAAGGGCCTTCGCGAGGTGATCTGAGAAATTCAGATTTCAACCGATAGGCGGCGCTAGTGAGCATGTAATTTTTATATCCCATATAACTCAGGATCCTGAGTTCTTAGAAAGATGGTGTCTTCGGCAAAGTTGTTTGATTGGTTAAACACTAACTGATGGAGAGCCGTTTGGTTTGAAACTCCACATCTAGGTGGCGCTAGTGGGCATTGAAATGTTATAACTCATACATCTCAGGACTCTGACTACTTAGAAAGATGGTGTCTTCTGCAAAGTTGTTTAGTAGATCAAACACTAACTGATGAAGACAAGTATGATGTGGAATTCCACATCCAGGTGGCGCAAGTGAGTACTAAAATATTATAACTCATATATCTCGAGATCCTGATTACTTAGAAAGATGATGTCTTCAGCAAAGTTGTTAGTAGATCGAACACTAACTGATGGAGAGCCGTATGATTTGAAACTCCACATCTTGGTGGCGCTAGTGGGTATTCAAATTTTATAACTCATGTGTCTCAAGACCCTGATTACTTAGAAAGATGGTGTCTTCTGAAAAGTTGTTTAGTAAATCAAACACTAACTGATGAAGACAAATATGACGTGGAATTTCACATCCAGGTGGCAGTAGTGAGCATTCCCATTTAATCCCTCATATATCTCAAGATCCTGATTACTTAGAAAGATGATGTCTTCGACATTGTTGTTTGATTGATAAAGGATGGGTGTACTTATCCCGTGACATTGACAACCTTAAGATAGAATATATTGAAATACGACGGTCAGATATTAAATATTTTACTAAGCGCTTTAACTTCATGTAAAATTAATCAATCAAGTGCAAATTTAAACAAATTATAATCAACTAGTTGTGTTATTTTCAAATTTTGAAAACATTCGGAAGTATAAAAATTTACAGCTCGTTGATTTTTTTCTAGATGAATAATAACACGTTCATGCTTTTGCAAATTTACAACTAGCGTCTTCTGGTGGCAGAAGCACAAATCAAATGGTCAATCAACTGAAAGCCCTTGATCTACCAACCAACCTTGCCAAAGATATCAACTTCCCAGGTAATCAGACTCGGAGATATATAAGATATAAAATTTGCATACTCATTAGCACCATACTAGCGAAATATTGATTTCAACGACCCATTACCCAAATGCACTTACCCTATTCGACAACTTTGCCGAAACCACCATATCTCTTCTAGTAACCAGGATCCTGAGAACTATTGCATATACATTTTTTATGTTCACTAGCGTCATCTAGTGGTGAAATTACGATTCAAATGGACAACTATCTGTAAGTTTTCGATATTTTAGAAGGTCGGCACGAGAGGTAACTTTTCCTCCATTTGGTGTTTGATCTACCAAACAACTTTGCCGAAGACACCATCATTCTGAGTAAAGTGGAGCTTTGTGGCCGTTCGGTTAGCGTTACCAAGCGTGTAACTGCACCATGCTATCCACTGGTGCATGTAATGTATGTCGTGCCCATGGTCTAGTGTTAAGTTCTGTTCAGTTTGTACAGCCTCTGGCTGAAGACGGTGTCCCGTGCCTTTTTAATCGGGATCCTGAGCTACATGAGATTAAAAATTTACATGCTCACTAGCGCAACGGTCACTCATCTATAAGCCCTTGATATACCAAACATCTTTGCCGAAGACACTATCTTTCTAAGTAATAAGGGTCCAGAGATACATAATATATAATATTTACGTGCTCACTAGCGCCGCTAAGTGATGAAATTTCAAATTGAACTGCGAATCATCCGTAAGTACTTGACCTACCAAACAACTTTGTCGAAGACACCATCTTTCTAAGTTATCAGGTTCCCGAGATACAGGGGATGGCCAAAATGTTTGGGATAGGCAACTTGTTTTTCTCCCACAAAAAAATTCAACATGCTGTAACTTTTCATAGAGTACATCAAAAAATCTCAAATTTTGACTGTTTGTGAACCTATTATATGTGCATCATTGGTACAAATTTGGGCTCGATTGATTAATCTTTCGCAAAGTTAGAACCGTTCGCGTAAAACACTATTTTTCAGACAACTCATTTTTGAGCTGTCATATCTCGGAAACCAGGGAACCGAATTGAATGAATTTTTAAACGTTTATCAACAATATATTGATACTTAATACGACGTTTTAAAATGTAATATTTTCACACGGCGAATTAAGTAATACCGGGTTGAAATTTTTACCCATATAGAGGAAAATAAGTCAAATTTACAATATCACACAAAAATTATTAAATGTATTCTTCCTTCAACCTTAATAGGCTCTAATATATCTGATTAGAGATAATTTGAGAACAGAAGTGGAAAATCTTTGGATATCAACACTAAAATTTATTGACATTGATGTGAAAAAATTACATTTTTTCGAGAAAAATCTAAAAAGTGTCTATCCATGATAACTTTTTTCAACGTTTAAAAAGTACCTATGTTTTAATAGTTTGTGAAGCATTTGTATATTGTTAGTGTACGTTCAAAATTTCATTCCATTCGGTTCACTGGTTTCCGAGATATGACAGCTTAAAAATGAGTTGTCTGAAAAATAGTGTTTTACCCGAACGGTTCTAACTTTGCGAAAGATTAACCAATCGAGCCCAAATTTGTACCAATGATGCACATATAATAGGTTTCCAAACAGTCAAAATTTCAGATTTTTTGATGCGCTCTATGAAAAGTTATAGCATGTTGAACTTTTTTGTGAGAGAAAAAAAGTTGCCTATCCCAAACATTTTGGCCATCCCCTGTACATACGATATAAAGTTTATTTGCTCACTAGTGCCACCTAGTGGTGGGAAAGTTTTTTTTTCCTCGCGATTCTGCTGACGGTTTGGTCGGTGCTACGCCATCCGGATGGCTCTTCCGCGTGTGAGAAAGTGTGAAATATAATTTTCGAGAAGATTTGTGTTCAAACATAGGATTGTGTTCATATTATATCCGTGTTACTAGAGCAGCTGGCAGCGCTACAACATCCGGAAGAGTTTTAGTGTCTTGTACGTGCCGCTGCCACCAGAGGATTCAAGCCAGAGGTGCCGAATTTTTCGTTTTTTTGGCTGGTCATCAGATTTGCGAATCAGTCGCTATCAACGATTCGCTAATGGTTCCAGAATCAAACAGTGTGACCTCATATTCGTAATTATGTGAAAGGCCAAGTGACGTGTGCTCTATTGATGACTGAATACGTGCGCGATGGTGGTGAGACGAGGAGCGTGCCGAACAAGCCTATCTGCGCTGTTACGACGTTCCCATGGTGATGGCAGCGATACCTTGGATGAATTCCGGTGAGAAAGTTCTGATTATCGTTACTATAACAAATTGAACTAAATACGCGCCAGTTTCGAAGGTTACCTTTGAAGCAGGAAGTGTGTTTGCATTATCATTATCCATTTGATAACGGTAATGCACACATGCGGGGCTTGTTGTAAGTGAAAGTGACCTCGGAATGGACGTGAGTAACCAGACATTCTGAAACGGGTCACTGGATCCCAACAGAGCTATCACCTTTCAACTCCCGGGCTAAAGATGATTTCAGTTGTGAATGTGAAACTCAGTAAAAAACATACAGACAACTGCAGACATCTTTCTTCCATAATACCACTGCCGGACAGTGGGAGTTGAATTGTATACACACACACACACACACACACACACACACACACACACACACACACACACACACACACACACACACACACACACACACACACACACACACACACACACACACACACACACACACACACACACACACACACACA
Organism: Aedes albopictus; assembly: GCF_035046485.1. Classification (NCBI taxonomy): domain Eukaryota; kingdom Metazoa; phylum Arthropoda; class Insecta; order Diptera; family Culicidae; genus Aedes; species Aedes albopictus. Next base: position 367,559,650 of record NC_085137.1, read on the forward strand.
CACACACACACACACACACACACACACACACACACACACACACACACACACACACACACACACACACACACACACACACACTAGTGCCACCTAGTGGTGGAATTTCCAGTTAAACGGCCAATAATCTGTAAGCCGTTTACCTACCAAACAACTTTGCCGAAGACACCATCTTTCTAAGACATCAAGATCCTGAGATATAAGATATAACATGAAATTTCTCAATAGCACCGCCTAGTGGTGAAATTGCAAATTAAACTGCGAATCATCCGTAAGTCCTTGACCTACCAAACAACTTTGTCGAAGACACCATCTTTCTAAGTAATCAGGATCCCGAGATACATAGCATATAAAGTTTATTTGGTCACTAGCGCCGCCTAGTGGTGGAATTTCCAATTAAACGGCCAATAATCTGTAAGCCGTTGACTTGCCAAACAACTTTGCCGCAGACACCATCTTTCTAAGACATCAGGATCCTGAGATATTAGATATAACATGATATTACTCACTAGCGCCGCCTAGTGGACGTATTTCGAATCAACTTTGTCAGCATCAATTAGCCCATGAAATTTACAACAACTTTGCCAAAGACAGTCCTCCTCCAAACAATCAGGATCCTTAGATATATCAGAATGTATGGGTGTTGTACAAAGTACAACGCGCGACTGCTCGTGTTACAAAAATTGGCGCGAGTACTGAAAGGTTAAACAGCATATTTCCAGCTTATTCACTCATGAGTTGTATTTTGGTTCTATGACATAACAGTAACGCCAAAAAAACTTAATTATAACACTAGTTTGTGTTTCTTTGGCGTGGCAGAATCTGTCAAAACGTCAAAATCTTTGTTATGACTAGTTGCGCTTGTTGTTCTACCCAGAGCATCGTCGGAATATTCCGGTTTTTTATAGTTTAGTCGGTAATTTATCTGGTAGCATATTCGAAACAGTACGCGAATAATTCACAAGTACGAGTTTTTTTTTTAAATTAGGTAGTGTTAATTATGACAGTGGTATTACGTGAGACAAAATGTCAGTGGAGCACACAATCACCAGCGATTGATTTTGTACTACGATCCGCCTCCAAAAGCTGTCCAGAGAAATTATTATATTGAAGGAAGATATATGAATATTAAAATTTTCTGTCGTTCGAATGTCCAAGAAATTGGTTTAAATGGCAGTGACATGTTGGTAAATATGCAGAAGCCTTTAGGGAACGTCCATAAATTACGTCACGCTTTTAAGGGGAGGGTGGGTTTAGTTAAGTGTGACAACCCATACTAAAATTTCAGAGGTCTCATACAAAAAGTGTGACATAGGGGGGAGGGGGGGTTGAAAATGGACAATTTTTGTGTGACGTAATTTATGGACGCTCCCTTAATGCAGGTTGGCTGGCACAACTTGAAGGTAAATAAATTCAGGCAACAACGTTGAGTTCTGACTGTTTGGTGTTTACTATAAAGTGAAGCGCTGAGTGCACCGATTATTACGAATTTTTGTTCACAGATAAAATGTGTATCGTTGCCCTTGAATAACTCAGGTGCCACGCAAAGCCAGAAAATATTGAGTTGTGGAAACATTGTCATTGGATACGGTCGATTTTCAGTTGTACGTTAGATGTTCTACTACTGTTGTATATTTGCATAATGAACATTTTACTAGATGACATAGGCGATACGCGAAAATAATTTTATTTCAGCTGTTTGCATTCTGCCAACATAATTATAACTTAAGAATAACACAAGATGTATTCTGATACGCTTATATTACATTTATAGAACATCTTTTGGAATTTTGATTTTGAAAGATGTTTTCTGTGTTACTTGGGCAGCTCCCCCCCCCCCCCCCCCCCCCCCCTAAGTTGGCGCCTATGGTCCTCTAGAGTAGTCAAATCGAGCTCGCCCTCGTATGAAAACGCGGCCTCAAGTTTCTGCGCTTATACTGAGGCGTCATCCGGTTGCTGCAGCCGCTCAAGGTTGTACCGTGGTTGTCGCCGGTATCGTACATTATTGATGACGGAAAGTTTTGACCATCACCAGATAGTGGTCGGAGTCGATGTTGGCGCCACGATAGGTCCTGACGTCGATAATGCCGTCCGTCAATCAGAACGAGGTCAATTTGCGATTCCGTCTTCTGTGGTAATCTCCAGGTGTAACGGTAAGGAAGGCTGTGTTGGAAAAAGGTGCTACGTATAGCCATGTTTTTAGAGGCGACGAAATCATAGGCCGTTTTCGTTCGTCTGCTGGTGGGCGCTGAACTTACCAATCGTCGGTGTGAATTCCTCCTTCTGGCCTACCTTATTGTTCAGGTCTCCTATGATGATCTTGATGTCGTGGTTTAGGCATCGATCGTACTGGCGTTCGAGCTGCGTGTGAAATGCGTCTTGGTCATCATCAGTGCTTCCAGAGTAAGGGCTGTGTGCATGTTTGTTATGCTGAAGTTGAAGAATCGGCCCTCCTGCAGCGCTACGTTGCCGAACCCGCGGTCCTTGAGTAGATTGGCGTGTTTACGGGTGCTCCCAATGAAGTTGAGAGATCGGCAGTTGCATGTACCGAGTTTCCAATCGCAAGTCCTTTTTGTTCGCTGGGGTTGTTGCCGTTGGTCTCGATTCGTATGATTCTGTTGCTGATTTTCCGTTGCAATGTTTTTTACGGCTGGCTCGTAGGGCCTGTTACCAACCCCCTACTTTCCGGTGGACCATAGTGCACAGTTGAGCTTAGAGTCTTTCCCTGGCACTCGGACGTTCATCAGCTGCCCCTTACATGTGGATCAGACGCTGTTGTGAGCCGCTCCTCCTGGAGAACAGACGCTCAGGTTTGCAGAGCAACCCCCCCCCCCTCTTTCCTCTCAGCCTACGACCAAAGTTCCCACCGGGGTTGGTTACCCGATCTTCCCTAAGGTTGCTCGCAGTCCAGCCGGTGCCACTTGGAAGTATGGATAGAAATTGCTGGGTACAGGCTAGTAATTTCAATGGGATCTGTTTTATGCGAATAACACAGCGTTTAACCTGTCAGAGTCACATCAGTTTTTTTTGTTTCGAGACAAAAAAAGTGGTGGCTCAACGACGAGGTATTCCTTTGACACGTCTTTTCACCATAATGTTACACCATAACTGTACGCCATGCTTAATTCTATCATATTTGATTAGGTAAATCAAAATATTTTGCATGAGTCGTTAATTTAGATGTTAATTGATCAATTAACCTTTTGATTGATTAAAAAAAATATTTCCATGCTTAATGGCTTGCGGTCAAAAAAGCCCAAAATCGCATATTTCGCCCTATAAATTGAGGTATAGCTCAAAATTGTGACGTGTTGGAGCAAATCTGAGCCCGGATTCGGATTCACCGACCCAAAATCTGTCAGAGACACATAAGTTTGCTCTTGAGACAAAAAAATGTTGCGCCATGAGGGTCCCTACTAGTCATGCTATTATCGTGCCAACCACCGAACAATGACTCACTACTGCCGACTTCTGAAAACTTGCCGAACCATAAATAGTGCAACAAATGTTTGAACTACTTCGACAATTTACCTATCGCCATCTGTTACTCGCCTGGAAGTGCATTTTCCATGGAAAAAGTTTCCAAAACGGATTTACTAAGCGTGGCGCAAATACATCAAGTACGAACCACACTGCTACTCTACTTCGTCTGTATCATTCGACTGTACACAGTATAGTAAAGTAACTACAAACTCTGCTTACTCAGAGCCGCACTAAATCCAATTATAAGTTTATTCTTAAGCACCACCTTGCATAATTTCACATTTTCAAATGAATCCAATACGTTTCCTGCCTCGGGCTGAACACTGGCTGGCCTGGTGGTTCACCACCAGAACCCACAGAAAGGGACAACTTCAAAGTCGGCCTCCTGATAACGCAGCAATGGTGAAAAAAGAGTGGCAGCACAAAAATACACGGGCATAGACTCTGTTGTAGGCTGCCCACTTCCTACAAGCGTTCAGTGCTGGAGCAGTCCTGTGGCCTGGACTGGTGCAAGCCAAACGGAAATGGTAGAAGGATTTTCGAGTTTATCTAGTTTCTGTTACTTCAATAATAGTGTTTAAGTTTTGTATTTTGATTATTTATTCTGTATTTTGCATTTTTTGTATTACATGACATATTGCCACACTCATACCCGATGCTTGCTAGGTCATGTTCTGCCTGATCCACTCATTGCGCCCACTGTACCAACTCCTCAGCTTGTACCAACTGAATGTATGGCGAACATTAAATTTAGTGACTTGTTGTCCGGGATTTCCCCTACATGTCATGCCTACCGTATCCTGTCTAGCATTAGGAACCTTCTGAGTGCTAGGCTCACTGCAGAATGCAGCGAGCTTGTAATTCGTCCTTCACCACCGTATCGCCACAAGATCATCCTTAGCACAACTATCGTTTATTGAAAGAACGTGTTTTCCAGGTTCTTAGAAACCCATGTAGGCAAAAGTTTTTCACAGTAGCAAAAAAACTCCAGAAAGTAGAAGGGATTTTTGTTTAGGAACTCATATTTTCTTAAGTTTTAGATTAATTAGAATCGAGTTTGTTTTAACAAAAATAACAATAATGGCAGGTCAACTATTTATCAATATACCATGGACTACCCATGGACCACATTGCACTAGACGTCCTTTTGCACCAGTGTTGACGACCACAATGTTGCTTACGAACGCTACCTTCCAGTACCAGCCGAGAGCTCTCCTCTGGTAGCTTTCGTGTCCAACTTAATTCGAACCATTTTTCAACTGCTTCCAAGCATGAACGAACGGAGCTAGTTCCTCTTCTAGCTCTACTGCGAAAGTGCAGCTGCATCGGGTGGACAGAATAAAAAAAATTGGACCCAATGCTGCAGTTTCAGTACACACACTCCTTTCTATTCAAATGTTCAGTACTCTGTCTGAGCACGAAAACCAACGTCAACGACGAACGGACAAACGACGAAACCCACCAACCAACGGCTGTTCTGTGTGCAAAAGGAATAAGCTGAAATTATTGTGTACATTTAGCACGACCTCTAGCCAGTCAAAAATACACAAACCGGCAGTCAAAATGTTCAAGATAAACCGACCTTTGCTGAGCGGGTCCTATCTCGGTTTCTATGTCGTCGGACGGTGGAGCTCTTCGTCACTTCCTGGTGCGGAATTGTTTGGCTGTTGAATGGCTCGACAACTTTTTTTTCTTCTTCTGATGCCCATTCCCAGAGGTGCAGTTTCTGCCTTTGTGTGGTATATGTAGCGAAAGAAAAGTAACCGTAATACCTCTGGTGCACATTAGAATGTAAGTGCCCTACAGTCTGAACACTGGTGTTTCGTTCCGAAAAGTTGCAGCACATTAGTAAACATGGAACATGTGTATGAAATTAGTATTTGTTGGTTATTATTTAGGTATGGCACGTGAGAGTTGAGTCAGCGTTGAATGGTGTGAATCATGCATTACGTTTTGAGAACCAATATTTCTGAAATTCAGATTGACGTATAATCTCCCAGCTAATAAACAGTAAAAGTAAATTACGATTATATTTAGCTAGGGTTTGCGAATACTTCAATAAATGTTTTGTTTATTCTTTATATATACACTCCCGTGCAAAAGTTTGGGGTCACCCCCTCAAAAACATGGAAATGTTTTTCGGTCATATCTCAGTCATCTTTCATTTAATCCACTCGTTCTTAGACTCTTTCGAAAGATAAAGAGTTAGACTTGATTCGAAGGTACTTTTTACAAATTTCATATGAAATTTTTAGTATGAAAAGTTTACCTAAACTTACATGTTTTTCCTAAATCTGTACGAAATATTGTTTTCCGTGTAGTTTAAAATTGGGTCGACCAAATTTCAAAATTTAAGTTGCATTAGAACCCTATTTCTATCCTTTTTGAGAGCCATTCATTAGATTTTAGCGGAAAAATTCATAACATAATTTAAATGATCGAGTTAGGCTTACAAGTCACCGTGCAAAAGTTTGGGGTCACCCCTTAGTATGCTGCATCGTGCAAAAGTTTGGGGTCACCTTCCAAATGAAGTCTGAGTCGGATTTTTATTCAAATCGTCATTGTTTTTGGTGCAACTCCAATTCCTTCTTTGATATTTAAATGGCAAGACACAAAAATGGTTATGAAATGTTCATAAACTAAGTTCCAGACTAATTTAAGGTAGAAACGGTATATAAAATCCATATTAAATCAGCTAAGTTCGTTATATGAAGTGCGAAAGAGGATAGAAGTGAGATAAAAATGACTAATTCGTGAACTCTACCCTATATAACAGTAAGTGTTAAAACCACAAACATACCAGATTTAGGAAAAACATGTGTGGGATTATTCCTGTTCGGGTTTGTCACTGCGATCAGTTTTTAAATCTATTGTGACATTACCCGTATCCTTAGTGTAGTGCATGTCGCATTACTCAATTGCCATTCAGGGGCAATAAAGTATCGATTTTGATACAGTTCTTGTCTTGTTTTACTGCTAAATTCTCCCCAGTAGGAAGTTTAGGACCCGGGTTTTAACATTAGCAGCAATATCATTCCAATAATGGAACATGTGTTCAGTAATAAGGATTCTAGTATGTTCCTTGCGTACTAGCGCTTTCCAGTCTTCGAAGAGTTAGTACATACATGGATCCCTAACCCAATTTGATTTCCTTTGCATTGAGTTTAGCCTCAGATGGTGAGCTTTTTAACTATATGCAAAATAAAGTTGGTAAATTCAGTTTTATTCAAAAACTGGAAGTCACCAAAACACGAGTAGTAGGACTAAATGCTATAACTCCTTGAATTACAAGAACACATATTCCAAAATTGAAAAATAGGACGACACTAGATTTCGGTTTGGTAGATCTATCACCGCAACGCAACCCAAAAAGGCGATCTACCCACGCTACGGGCTCCGTTAAAGATCGAGCATCTTTTAAACCCCCTCAACCATTCATCCCTCAGCACGGGTCGCCTGAAACCTTGGATTGGGGTTACCTGTTTGGTGGACTTTTACCCCCGGAACAGGTGATCCGTAGTGCTATTCTAAGCCGGCAGCTACACGGGCAAGTGGGGGATTAAGTCCGTCTTCTACAACAAAAGCAAATGCCAGGACTACTCTCTCCTCGACCTACTACACATTCCTAAGGTTCTCTAGAGTCTCCACCTGCCCCGGTCCTTGCCGGGGACCCCTTTGCAACCGTGGGCTCGGATCCAACCTAGTAGACCGACGCCACGACAGCAGCGCTATCAGGACGATCCGCGGCTACTCAATCGCTGGTCATTTCGACCGCAGGGCAGCCGACTCCGAATCACTGGATCACCTCTTGTACCGCATCTGAACTAGCCATTCTCTGAGTCCATGCGCCACCTCCTCTGCTGCTCCAAGACGATGTGGGTGATAGCCGTTGAACCGTCATTCCAGCCATACACATTCTCTGGACAAGATTGTCTGGAGTTGTGTCCTCCTCACATGTGGCAAGCATGCGGTCACGCGTTGTACGAAAATGCGGGCACACGAATAAAACGTGTTCCGCCGTTTCCTCTAAACCAGCACAAACAGGGCAATAGGAAGAATCCGCATGCCCGAAACGGGGAAGATACTGTCGGAAGCAACCTTGGCCTGAAAGGATCTGTGTCAGGTGGAATGTTACTTCCCAAGGGCACCTAATCCAACTCTCTACCCTCGGAATCAACCTATGGGTCCACCTTTCTTTGGTGGAAACCTCCTGAAAAAGCCCTGAAGCACCCCTGAAACCTTCCTGGAACTCTTTGATGCCCCCTGAAACGCCCCTTAGCCCCCTAGAACCCCTTTAGACGTTCCTGAGCCTCCTTGGAACACCCTTAAACGATCCTGAGACACTCTGGAACTCCCATACAACCTACTTCCGAGCCTCCTGTAGCTCCTCGAGGCATCTAAAAACGTCTCTGGAACCACATGGGCTGTTCATAAAACACGTAGATCAAATTATGACCATCTCAGACCTTCCTCCTCCCCCAAAAAGTCCACGAGGTTTATGAATGGCCCCATGCATTTGCTCAACATTATATTTAAGACAAGACATAATCAACAATAGTACGCCATAATCTGGATCTCCTGCGAAACCTGATGAGACCCCCTTAAATGCCCATAAGCCCTTTTTGTACGTCCCTGACATTCCCCTGTGACCTCGTGGTCAGAGTTGGGAACAAGAGTTACACTCACTTGCTATTTTCTCAGCTTAGAAGCATGCTGTCAAAAAACAGTATATGCAACAATTTTACTTTGTAGTTTCATGCACAAGTTTACCTTAAAAGTAGAGGGTAGAGGTCACACACGCATATCAAAGTCATGCAAGAGCTATTAAGTTTCACTCACCTCGTGGAGAGTCTCTTTCATAGCTCTATCTGTTTGATATGCGTGTTCAACCCTTGCTTTTTTCGGAATAATCTTAGATAAAACTACAAGAAAAATATCCTTCATACACTGTTTTATGATTGCATGAGATTTCTAAATTGAGAAAATAGAATGTGAGTGTAATTCTTTGCAAGTGAGTTTACTCATTCCTGCTTCTGATACCTCTTGAATCCCCCTGAGAAACCTTTGAGACCCCCTGGGACCTCTTGAAACGCTTTTGACACCCCTATACGCCCCTGAGACCTCCTGGAAACCACTCTTTCCCTGAAATCCCATGAGACCTCCTGGGTCCTCCCTGAAACTCCCTGTGACCTCCTGAAATACCACTGAAACGCCCCTTGGACCAGCTGGAGGTCGCTCATAAATCACGTAGACCTCTTGAGGTGGTGGTCGGAGATTGTCTGGCCAAAGTCTACGTTCCATACAGGGAATCGCGCCACTTGGGCGGTGGTTTCTATATTCGTCTGTTTTCCACTATAACTCAGTCAATTTTGAACCAATTGACACAACTTTTAGAATGTGGTATCTACCCGTGTACAACATTTCAAGTCAATTGGTGAGATAGGTATACACATGTCAACAAATCCAACTCACCAGAAACGTAGAATCAGTATCATATTCATCAGCCGCTTTCTAAGTTGGTGAAATAGCCGAGAGGTAAGTGATATGCTTCTCAACCAGCCATCTGAGTTCGAATCGCGGCGTGCCAAAAGTTTACTTTTATTTGTTTTATCGGTCGAACTGGTTCTAGCGATTGCTAGATGCTAAGAACAAATAAGTTTTATTTTGTGGTGTCCTCAAAGATGTAAATTTACATTTTTTGACCTTAAAATTTGTGTCTTTGAAGATGCTCGTATATGTCAGGTTCAGGACACCTAAAATTACATGATTTTTTCTAGGTGTGTATAGTTGGTTTTCTGTTCAGTACTCACGTTCAAGCTGCGCTCACGAAATGGGAACCTATAAATGGAAAAATAATTTTCGCCAGATTCAGAACATGGGTTCAAAACCGCACCATAATCCAATAATATTACGCGCCAACCGATGCTGCCGAAATGCGAGAGAAAGAGAACTTTTACAGTCAACAGAATGCTGTCATGGACAAGATTCCGAAGGGTGATATCAAGATCCTCATGGGTGACTTCAACACGAAGGTTGGTTCCGATAACTCGGATTATGAGCACGTCATGGGACGCCATGGTTTCGGAGAAATAAGCGAGAACAGAGAGCTGTTTGTCGAGTTTTGCGGCCATTATGACATGGTGATTGTGGGATTGCTTTTTCCTCATAGACCAGTGCACAAAGTGACATGGGTTTCCAGTTAACATTCACTTACCCGACCCCCGACAACTCATTTTGAAAATGCTGGCATTTCGTCAATTTTCATCCGATTTTTTTGAAGTCGCCCTTAATCGATCATAAATTTGTGCAAGTTCATTACACTCAAGTGGTCATGTAATATCCGGAACCATTCCGGAGATATTCTAGTTTGTACTGGGGTCAGGGGGTGGGGGAGTTGTCTGTTATGCCACATGACCAAAAGTGATTATTTCGTGTGTTATTGTGTTTGAGAGGCCTTCGCGGAACCTATTTCAGGTGTTCCTGAGCGGCCATATCAGTTGCTTCTTACTTAAGTCAATTTTTTCAGACCCATTCTCTTGAAATCATGAAATTTGATAAGTCGCACGGCATTTTTTAGTTGCAAACCAGAAATGCCCCCGATGTCACCCCCGTGGAACCTATGCCAGATGTTTCGGGGTGGCCATACTAGTTGATACAGACTTCAGGGTATCGTTTCTGACTCAGTCATTCGAAATCATAAAGTTTGATATGTCGCACGTCATGTTTTGGATGAAAACCAGAAGTGTCCCCAATAAGGCCCCGCGGAACCTGAAACGGGGATCCGGATGGGTCAACTTATTCAAATCTAGTTATCGCAGTTGTGTTTCATTGTTCGCAACAAAAATTCCGCTGAAAATCGATGGTTCAAACACAAAAACACACGAAATGATCATGTTTAGCCATTTCGGCACCCACCCTGACCCCAATACAATCCGGAATATCTTCGAAATGGTTCCGGATATTGCATGGTCACTTAGGTGTAATAAACTTGCACCAATTTATGATCGATTGAGGGCGACTTCAAAAAAGGTGGATGAAAATAGGAGGCAATCAGTGAAGTACTAGATTGAAAGTAGTGAGCTGGATTTTTGTATGGTGAGATGATCAATTCTCCGTTTCTGCAAAGAAATGCTGCAAACAGCGTGGGTTATATGATTTCTTGCCTAATTTGATGCTGTTTGAGCAAAACTTTGGGTAACTGTGTTGTTGAAGTTGCAAGAAATAAACAATACAACAACACAGTTACCCAAACTTTTGCTCAAACAGCATCAAATTAGGCAAGAAATCATATAACCCATGCTGTTTGCAGCATTTCTTTGCAGAAACGGAGAATTGATCATCTCACCATACAAAAATCCAGCTCACTACTTTCAATCTAGTACTTCACTGATTGCTTCCTATTGACGAAATGCCAGCATTTTAAAAATCAGATATTGGGGGTCGGGTACGTGAAGGTTAAGGCATCACGGAAAGTGAAATCGGCCACATTTGCATCAGTCGAAAATGGAGACGGAGCCTTCTTGATGTGCGGAACAAAAGTTGCGCCGACATTGCGTCCGACCATCGGCGGACCTGCGCATTAATAGGATCCATCGATAGCTGGAAAAAAATCGGGCGCCAGTGCAACACACACCGACTGGAAGACGCTGCGGACATTCTGGAAGATGGAAGCGCAGAATATCAATGGAACACTATCAAGAACCCCTTCATCGCCACCGGCGAGAATAATTTGAGTAAACTGCGCACGCGGAGAAAGCAGTGGATCACAGATGATACCTGGAGGAAAATAGAGAAGCGAAAGAACGCCAAAGCCGCGATAGAGCGACCGAAAAGATGATGAGCTAAAGCGGTAGCCCGTCAGTGCTATTCGGCTCTCGAGAAGGAAGTGAAACGCTCATGTAGACGGGACAAAAGAGCGTGGGAGGACTCGCAAACCGACGAAGGCGAGAAGCCGCAAGCACCGGCGACATCCGTCTCCTCTACGATGCTTCACGTCGCCTTAGTGGGACAAAGATGAACGATGCCCGTGAAAGACACGTCTGGACAGTTATTGATCGACTCGGTTGACCAGTTGAAACGCTGGTTCGAGCACTTTGGGAACCGGCCACGCCATCAACACCTCAGCATGATCCGCCAAGGATTGAACGCAACCTGTGTCAACACCGAAGCTCCATCATTTCAGGAGATAGAAACAGCCATCCGTAGCATGAAATCTAACAGATCCCCAGAGGTCGATTCGCATATCAGCTCAAAACTGACCCTCAAAACTGACCCCGTTGTATCTGCACAACTGCTGCATCAACTATTCTGCAATATATGGGAAACCCCGACATTTCCTTCCATAATTGGATACAAGGCGTCTTAAAATCCCAGTACACAGGGTCAAATATTTGTCCAGAAAGAAACCAATGCTCTTACATCCTGATTCGATCGAATTTTAGTGTGAAACAGATGTTTGATCTTGAGTTTATTCCTTGTCAAATAATTGACCCTGTGTACTTAAGGCCTTTGTAAAGGTACCCAAAAAAGGTGACCTGACTGTATGCGGTAATTGGCGGGGCATCATGTTACTGTGTATCACTCTCAAAGTCCTCTGCAAAGTGATGCTCAACCGGATACAGGAGAAGATTGGCACAACTTTCCGACGGCAGCAAGTAGGATTTTGTGTTGGACGATTCTGTGTGGACCATATTGTCACGCTCCGTATCAGCCTGGAGCAAATCAATGAATTCCAAGTATTTCTCTACCTGGTGTTCATTAATTACGAAAAATCTTTCGACCGTCTCAATCACGAAAACATGAGGGGGAAGCTCTCAAGCGCAAGGCTGTTCCTGAGAAAATGATTGGCTTCATTGAAGCACAGTACAGGGCATTTTTATGCAGAGTAGGGCACAACGTTGTCTTGTCCGATCCCATCCAGATCCTTGCTGCAGTGAGACAAGGATGTATACTAGACCTGTTCACTTTTTTAGTTTTGTTTCCAGATTCCCCGTGTCACATCAAATTCTGAATCTAAATACCAAAACAAGTCTTTGGTACAAAAATGAGCAATTTTGATAAAGATTTAGAGGTGTATCAAATTGATTTTATGTTTTTTTGGTCATATTTACAGAAAAATCCTTCCATACGTTAAATCTTATTCCGAACATGAATCAACAATATCGTTAGCTTATAGTTGAAACTATTATCTACAACTTTGCCAAAGAAACTAGGGTGTTTAAACTGCTTATTTTATTGTTATTAAACATATTTGGTTGAAAAAACACTTAAAAAATGAAAAATTTTGCATTCATGCTCATTAGTTTGGCAAAAGTTCTTCCTGACTTTTGTGACTAAATTCATTATCAATTGCGCCAAGGTGTTCTGAACATTTCGTTCATACATCATTTTTGCGTAAGAATTCATTTTCATTGAGTAATTATTAAAAGTTTACCACGCTATGCTTAAAAAACGCATAGGGTAGCCAAATTAAATTTTCATGTGCAATCGAAGGTGCCCATGGCTTATAAGCGTTAATAATTATCAATTGATCGTATGCTTAGAAATGGTGCTGATGGTAAGGTCCGAGCGAGTGGATCAGAAGATCCAGAGTTCGAGCGCAGATCCAGATTTTTTTTTACATCGCTCATTGGGCCATAGCAATGTTACAAGTCCGATGGCGAGTTATTGTTAAACCCCTGAGATATTGTCCACCTTGCTCGTCACGATGTTATTATTACGACCAGTGCAGCAGAATTAACCATAAGATTTAAGAACTTAATTTTTCACCATCATTGATTATGAAAATCACCCCCTTTCTTGTTTTCGAACGAATCCACTTTCGAACGTAAATCGTTCGCTTTTCGGCTTACGCTAGCAAAATCAAATGGGCTACGGGTTCGAACGAATCAAAAACGTTCGAAAGTGAATAAGTCCGGATACAAGAATGATGATGAATATCTCCAAGTAAAAGGCTCCAACAAGTTGCATTCTGTTTTCAATCTTTTAGTGGTATGTTTTCGGCTCATTCATATATAATAAACGGATTTGAAAGTTTTATATTTTTTATATTTAACAAGAATTCAATTTAAATAAAAACTTATCTTCTAAAAGGACTATAATAAGATGTTCAATTATAACAATGTAGGAATATCAATCACGAAATTTGCTCGATTATGTTTTGCTTCGTCAAAGACTTCAGCTTTTTTCGATTATTGAAAACATTCACCATCACAGCTTGTTTCTCTTGTTCATTAGTGGTTGCGAAGTTGTTATATTTTTCACCTAACGCTACTGCCCTTTCAGCAGAATCGTTAACGACGTTAAGAGATTCGCAAAGCATTTTGGCCTTGTTATATGAATCGTACTCTTCCCATTTTTCAACGTCTTTTTCTTCAAAGAAATCAGTTTTGATGTCAATTATTTCAAAAAAAGTTCTCGACCTTGAAGTTACATAGTCTTCCAACTTTTCTGATTTGCTTTTTCCGGTGTTTCGAGTATTTTTTTTCGTACTGCCTTGCATTTTTCTAATCATCTCCTTCTTGGTGCTTGCAGTGACCTTATCATCAAATAGTGCAAGACAAACATTGACTTCACTCATGCCTTAACAGTTTGTTCTGTGCTACTATTCTGATTTCTGAATCTTTGTAGGATTTCAGCTTACTCAGTAATTGCAAATCATGTCTCGGAGCTGATGGACCAGCCGGGGCAGCGAACCATGCATCCAAGTATACCAATACTATGAATTTATTGATTCTGCGCAAAGCCCGGATTTCTGATTTGTCGAGTTTAAATTGCTCGCGGAACAAATACATTTTCAGCGAGTACAGCGCTCGAGACATCCACCTAGCCCTATGCATGGCGCCTGAAAAAATAATGTAAATTAAATATGTAGTTTAAATAATTATCTTTATGTTGCTTTTTACCAGGTGACTTTATTTTAATTTGAGAACCATTCAGTGTCTCGACTCCAAGAAGTAAGGCAGTTAATTCAATGAATTCTTGGTAATCAGCGCGAATCTTCTTCATGTGGTGAAGAGTCTCAATCGATTTTAGATATGCTGGTATCAATTTTGGTGAGATCAGGTCTTTTGCACCTTTGTATGAATCTGAAATTGAGCAAAACGAAAATATTAGATGTAAAAAACGTGAAAGTAGTGAAATTACCTTTGTTGATACCAGGCCATTCTTTCTGGAAACGTTTGAAAATTGTTATTTCAGGGCCACTGGATTTCTCGCTGAATACTTTTGTAAAAACCGCCTCAAGGATCAACTCCAGAATGTGGTGTCTACATGGTAGACGGAGCAGACTTCGTCCTATCAGCTTTTCCAGCAATACCACGGATCCATTTTGTATACCTGAATTAGCCGCTGTGGTGTCATAGCAAATGCCTTTTATGCTGTTTTCGATGCCTTTTTCTTCCAGCAGTTTCACTACCGCTTGCGCAATATCTTTGCCGGTGCCTGTCGGTATCACTGGTACTCCAACAATTTGTTCCGTTCCAAATCCAGAAGTAGTTACGGCTAACCTTTCTTCTGACTCGAGTCCAACGCCTTTCTTCATTCGTTTCGTGTCAATATGAATTACAACTGCTTCTGATGGTGAAAATTCTTTCTGAGCATTCTCCATCTGCTCAACTCGTGCCTGGTGGTTTTTTTACATATAGTTAATTGAAAATAAGAGATTACATACAACCACTCAATTACCTTTGTCCTGCGACGGTACAAGCTAGATCTGCTACTAGCCACTGAGTTGGTATTGAGACCCAATCCAACCGCCGTAGCGGTTAAAATCGCTGATGCCGCCGTATCAGTAACCATTGCACGATCAAGCAAAGTAAGTGCTTCATTCTTCCATGGTTCAATTTTCTGCTTTTTTGGCAATGGTTCACTATAATCAGAAGTGGCATCATCCCAATCAGAATTTGCATCCGAAAGCTCACTATCTTGGATCGAATCTGCATGAAACGAGTCAACTTGAGTTATTTGAATAAAACTGATTGAAGTTAAGATACATACTTGTTACGGATTCCGTCTCCGGAAGGGATTCTTTAGAAGATTTAAATCTGGATTCACTTCGCGAGACATCGAAAACCACTGGTAGATTATCCCGCCACTGTTGCCGCTTCAGTTTGTAACAGGATTGAGACTTCTTACGGTTTGCAAGTAATTTCCGCCACTTTGAGAAAAGGTTGCCAATTTTTTTGCTAATATATGGAACCTTTTGGGGCTGCCGATTCTTCTCTAACCAGATGTTATGAACGGCCTTCGCGACTAACCTACTGCTTGCCGGTACTGTCATGTTTTGCTTTCTATGGTAATGGAAGAACACTTGAAGTACGTTGCGCGTTGAAGGATACTTGTCTTTTTGAAAAGAATCCCGGTACGAACCGACATTCCAAATCTGACGATTCATATTGATCGTTGAATCTTGGCAGAAATCTTGGAAGAAACTGAATGTGTGTCAAATTTCAATTCAAAGATTACTTTGTTTTTTATTAGTTCGGTTTTAATTTGATAAGTTTTTCATCAAAGCCTGAATTTACTATGCTATGAAACGCACAAACATAGACATTTTGAGTAAACTTCAATAAAGAAATTCAAACGAAATACAACAGTGGCATCAAGAGATTTAATTTAAAAAAATCTTTTGTTGGTCTTGAACATATGACCTTCAGATTCGCTTTCCTTAACCTTACTGTCAGCACCATTAAGGATCGATGATGTTTGCGGTGATAGCATTCAATGCCATGTTTAAACCCAGTTGACTTTGATTTCACACGAAAAATTTGTTTGGCTACCCTATGTGTTTTCAAGGTATAGCGTGGTAAACTTTTAATAATTACTCAATGAAAATGAATTCTTACGCAAAAATGATGTATGAACGAAATGTTCAGAACACCTTGGCGCAATTGATAATGAATTTAGTCACAAAAGTCAGGAAGAACTTTTGCCAAACTAATGAGCATGAATGCAAAATTGTTCAATTTATAAGTGTTTTTTCAACCAAATATGTTTAATAACAATAAAATAAGCAGTTTTAACACCCTAGTTTCTTTGGCAAAGTTGTAGATAATAGTTTCAACTATAAGCTAACGATATTGTTGATTCATGTTCGGAATAAGATTTAACGTATGGAAGGATTTTTCTGTAAATATGACCAAAAAATCATAAAATCAATTTGATACACCTCTAAATCTTTATCAAAATTGCTCATTTTTGTACCAAAGACTTGTTTTGGCATTTAGATTCAGAAAATGATGTGACACAAGGTGCTTAAAAAAAGTGAACAGGTCTACTGTGTATAGTTCTCAAAGTCTTCTGTATAGTGATCCTTAACCGGATACAGGAAGAGATTGACGCAACTCTTTGGTTGCAGCAAGCAGGATTCCGTGCCGGACGATAATGTGTGCAGTGCATATTGTCACGATCCGTATCATCCTAGAGCAAACCAATAATGAATAGAGTCTTTGTACCTATAGCATACAGAGTACTGCACAACGGTGTCTTGTCCGATCCCATCCGGGTCGTTGCGGAAGTGAGGCAAATATGTATACTATCACCGCTACTGTTCCTCATCGTAATAGATGCGATCCTGGTAGGTGCGATTGACCGTGAACTAATTCGTGGATTGCTGTGGCAGCCCTTTATCATGGATGACGTAATCTCGAATTGGCTGATGACGTTGCTGTTTCAACGTAACGGCACTCTGATATTCACAGCTAGTTTGTTGATCTTCCCAATCGTAAAAAGTAAGATTCGACTGTCACCCATAAAGCCAAAGCGATAAACGCATGGGTGATCAACAAACCTCTGAGGGCCCCTTGGATGTTTGATCTTTCAGGACCATCCACCATCAAGCAACCGAAACTGCACCACGCTCGCGCTGTATACGACGAGCGAGGTTTTTTTTTGGTAGTGTACTTTTTACAACAGCGCTTGTCCTGGAGGGTTCAAGAGTATCATCGTACTAGACACACAGACACAAGACACACGAATGCAAAATGGTTACCTGGCTTTGAAGCTCTCAGGCTCAGAATAACATAGAGACACATAGTTAGTCTGTCCTGTAGTAGCTAACGACAGAGAGAAGTAGCAGAAGACATGACCCCTATAGTCGCAGCTGTAAAGGCGTGGATATTCAGTATGACCTTGCTGAGGGTGACAGATACGATTCCCGGTCGATCCCAAAACTTTTCGTTATGAAAATATCCTCGACTACCTTGGGCTTAGAGTATCTTCGTACCTGCCACACGATATATACTTGCAGTATAGTCATTGGCTGAGGATGTTCTCAGTTAATAACTGCGGACGTGCTTAGCTCATGTAACATTAAGCTAGAAAGCAGGCTTTGTTCCACTGTGAATGTTACGCCAAGAAGAAGAAGAAGAAGAAGAAGAAGAAGAAGAAGTAGAAGGCACTTAGCACATAGAGTTAGTTTAGTTTTCGGTAATCTTTGCGATAAATTTCTTAAAAGTTTGAAAAGATTCTGTAGCTGTGAGAATATTACCGCTGCCTGTATCAATTTAATCGTCAAAAACATCTTAAGCGTATCACGTCATCCCCAATAGCTTTGATCTGTAGTAAACAAATAATAAGTATGATCCGCACGAAGCAATAACGCTATACCTGTCTGTCTGTCTGTCTGTCTGTAATTCCAGCGAGAAACAAATGCTGCACTTCCCCTCAGCTCCGGGGTTCCTGCCTACGAATGGTGAAATCGTGCTAATTTGCGAATGATGAATGCGGCTCAGAAAAATAAGCGAATTTCTCATAAATAATTTATGATTGCACGATCTGCAAGCCTGCGGTCGGTCGGTCGGTGGCTGCTTGCTAGACAGCACGGGTTTTACATCGCGCCTCGATCGCTATTCGCGGGGTATGCTCCGGCGTAAGGCGTTGGCGATGGCGCGGCGGTGGCATGGCAGGCAGCACGGCAGCTGCTAAGATGGGAAGAAACGAATTATCTAAACAGATTGTTACAAGTTCAGCATAGGAACGAAACAAATTGTTTAATAACACCGGTGTGGAGGGGAACAATTATTAGACGACATCGGGCAAATATGAAATTAAGATGCGAGAGGAAAATTATCATTGTTCATGTGATTGGGCTCACCTGATATCTGATGGGACTCCGGGAGACTGATTGTTAGGGTGATGCGATTTGTATAGTTAATATTTTAATTATCTTTTATACTTTTCAGCACAAGTTACAAAACGTGTCTGAAGCATTGTCCAGTTAGAATCCGGACGCAAAGTATAATTTATTGTGACGCTCTAAATGATCATAATTATCATTCTTTTACAACAGTCTGATCATAAAATAGTCCTCTGTTTATGGTAAAAATTTCATCGGTTTTCTTGCAACGAGTGAAAAGTTATTTCATATTGAAGTCAAAAGCAGGAAAATATACACGTTGAAAATGTATCGTAGTCAAGTACGACAGTCGCGAAAAATGTTATTACCATTAAAACCATTATGTGTGATGTGCTCAAATGTTGTTAACCATGCCATGAGGAAGTGTCCAGAAAGATTGAAGATTGTGTTCATGGATAAATCTGCTTGGAATTCCAAGATTTGGTAGGAAGTTCGAGCTCTGGGCATCGTTTCCTCACATCACGATAATGACACCAAATTTGTACAAGGATGATAGCCTCAAGAATCACGTGCTGCTATTCAAAAATGCATACGAGGGATATGTAGAGTGTTTTGAGGGCTTAACCTTTGCTGTTTATTGTTCCACATCTGAGATATAAGTGATTATCTGCGTCCGGATTCTAAATAGACAATATCTTACTTTTTTGCGTAGGTACACTTATTCATCAATAGCCCAAATACTTGCCACTGTGAACTCTGTCCTCCGGTGAAATCGACAGCCCATAGCTCAAATAATCAACTTACTCTTAATGGATCGAACATTTTACGAATTTTTCATTTCACTCACTACACAGTACACAGACAGTTGTACTATTAAAGGATAGTGCATTAGGCTGAATAAAGTTTAAATTTATTCAATGCTGAAGAGCTTCGCCCGCTGACAGCGTAATTTGCACTTATGGCTCTAGCTATTATAATAACGAACGAATAGCAAGTTTGTTATTACTTTCGTATTGTAATAACCAGGTTTGTTATGTTTTGCTGATTTCGTTACATATTTTTGGAGTTAGAAGTTAGAAGTTTAGAACAGGTTCAAGAATTGATGAAATAACTCGGTATGATTGTGTTATTTAATTCTGATCAGTAATGCCCGCCTCTCACAGCAAATGCAACCACTGTGAAGCAGTGGCAGCTAAGCAACTGGTGAAACAATAGCTGAAGCTGACGTACCCGGTATCGATATGCTGCTCGTTGTTCATTGTATGATAATTTATCATAAAATGACAATTTTATCTCCGATTTAATACTTATTTGCCCGTCCGCCGCTTCACACCCCCTCTGAATGGGTAACCACGCGGCACACTTCTCACGTTTGGTCGACACCCCAGTGCATCGTCGACGTCGTCATATCGCGTCGACGGTCGGATGACAACGGGATGTGTCAAAGGAATGTGTGTTCTATTCAGTGTATGATTTATTAATGCCATCCATCGGTGATGTCCTCGGTCGGTTCCCATACTCTTATGGCTAGGTACGGGTGCAGTCAGAGTGGCAGGATGAGTGATGACTGGATATGAGTGGATGGCAATGTGCGGGTGTCATTGACTAGCACCTTCATTGTTTTTCATGAACTTCGTACGTGAAAATTGAAAATAAAACCACAAATACTAGTTTACGACAACACTTTTATTTTTACCGTGATGAGAATACTTAGCTTCTTTCTTCGAAGAATATGAAATTTAATAAATCTAAGTGAAATTGAAGGTTACGAAGTCTACCCAGATGGAGGCCTTCGTTTTCGCAGGTAGTCCGAAAGGTGTGGCGGATGCGACTACTCGTGATAAGCACTCGCATAGCCGGCTGTTCGGGCCCATATGAAGTTAACCATCATTGTTAACTTCTTTTCCCGATCAGCCTAGATAGCTGAGCTGTGTAGTGTCGGTAGCGGTTGTCTCAATTGGCTAAGAATAACACTACGGACCACCTGTTCCGGTGGTAAAAGCCCACTAAACAGGGAACCCCAATCCAAGGTGTCAGGTGTTCCGTGCTAATGGATGAATGGTTGAGGGGGTTTGAAATATGCTCGATCTTTAACGGAGCCCGTAACGTAGGTAGATCGCCTTTTTATGTTGCGTTACGGTAGATCTTTACCAAACCGAACCCTAGTGACATCCGCTTTGTCAAGCTGGAGTAATGTGTTTTGGTAATAAGGATTCATGATACAAAGTCCTTGTTACTGGTGACAGTTTCTAAAATTGCATTTATTCTGCCTTGCTGATAGTTGAAGAATCGGACTTTGCCCACCCGAGACTACACTTGATGTTAGGAAAATAAACATGCTTTACGTATCTGATTGCGTTAGTATCAAAGACTGTTAAGTTCTGGTAATTCAAGGACTCACGTGCATTCTTATTGCAGAACACATTCTCTAATTTGACAGAGTTTTGCAACTAGCCGGGACTTTAGGACTTTTCTTTGTTGTCCTGGGACTAAACTAGAAAAAAGACATGGATGGGGCCAGAGTTCCGATGCATGGATATTTTGGTTACGAATATCGACTGATTTGGATGGATAAATATCAGTACCGCCGTTTTGTTTTTATCAGAATGCGAATGGATTGTGTTTGATTAGGGGCGCTCTTTCACTGAGATTTAAATCTCTATGATAACGGGACCTTTTCATCGCATATCGATTTCTTACACCTCTGGGATAACAAAACAGGAACTGTACAGAAGTCGATGCTTCATTGCCTTTCGACAACAATAATGTAGTAATGCACTACCCAAGCAACACACATGTTATATAAATTAGAATTACTAGAATTACGTAAAATTAACTTATATACAACCAAAACTTGCGCTGTCGTAACTCTTATATAACATGTGTGTTGCTTGGGTAAATACTAAGGATACGGGTAAGCCTACAAAAGATCTAAATACTGGTCGCAGTGGCTCACTCGAACAAAAAAAAAAAGCACTCGCATAAGCGGGTGAGGCAACCGTCAGGTGAGGAAATGTCTGGTGATGCCCGCAAGGCCAGGAGGATACTAACCCAGGAGGTCGGCAGTAATGCCGGAAATCGGACCCCAGCCAGGCGTTCCGGAAAGCTGAGAAGGGTGGGCCTGAAAAGGCTGGCCCGTCCCGGATGGAAGGGAATAGGGGGTTGCGACCGTTGTTAGGCTCTCAACAACCACAGAGTAGGGTGAAACAAAGGGAGGATCCCCCTTGGACGAAGGTTGATCAGAAGAAGAAGAAAAAGAAGAAGAAGGAGAAGAAGAAAAGGTCGCAGGTCGAGTAAGTCAGGGACGCTAAACCAAGAAGGCGTAGAAGAGTAGGTGCCAAGCGCTAAGAGAAGCGATGTGCTCGTCATCAAGACCGAACAGTCTAAGTACTCGGACATCTTGAAGGCGATGCGAAGCGGCGCCATGCTCGTGGACCTGGGAGCCGACGTGCGCAGTATGAGACGCACTTGTACGGGCGAGATGATCCTAGAGCTGAAGCGCGATAAGGAGCACAAGGGCGCCGTCTTCAAAAATTTGGCGGAAGAGCTCCTTGGTGAAGGGGTAGAGGTGAGGGTTCTCATACTAGAGGCAACTCTGAAGGTCAAAAACCGGGACGAGGTCACCGAAGTGGAATAGCTCGTCACGGAACTGCAGCAACAGTGCAAAGTGCAGGTAACCGCCGCATCCGTTAGGCTATGGAAAGGGCAGGCAGGGACACAGGTAGCTTTGGTTAAGCTATCTGTGGCGGACGTAAAAAGTCCGTTAAAGTAGGGAGGATAAAAGTAGGCTGGTGCGTATGTCATCTGACCTTACACGAGCCACCGGAGGTTCGTTTCAGGTATCTGGAACCAGGACCCAAGTTATGGGACTGCAAAGGCCCTGACAGGAGCAAACTGTGTAGGAGATGCGGCGCCGAATGTCATTAGGCACAAGGATGCACGAGTCCACCCATTTGTCTGATCTGTACCGGGACATCCGTGAGCAATAGTCATCCAACGGGTGGTCCAAGGTGCTCGGCCTTTCATGCAGCTTAAAGCCTGTATCCGCAATAATCGGGACACAGAAGTACGTCAGTAGTTCTGTAATGAATCGGTGAAATTGGCCAAATAACTGACTGACAACTCTTTGGTGTATGTTTATTATTTGTGCAAAATTTCATAAAAATCGATGCATTACTTTTAACTGTGGATGAAAAACAAACAGACGTGGTTTTTAGCATTTTGTACAATCATGACCAATTTTCATTCGTATAATAGATGGTTCTTTTACGCTACAGTTCAAAGTTCTATGATAATAATTATGAAATTTCGGTAGCAGTTATGATACTTATAGAGACACTTTCTTGCAAAATTTCATCAACTTTGACCAATTGGTTTGAGAGCTAGTGGTGTTGATAGGGGTGAGTGTTATTGCAAATTTTTCGTGTTTTTCATGTGCGATTTTTGCCTATTCATTACTTTTGAATTTCTCTGCCAATTTTCATGAAATTTTCACAGAAGCTAGTTGATTGTGTGTATATTATGCCTGCAAAATTTGATGATTCTTGGTATAGTACTTTCAATAGTACAGTCGAAACAATAAAAAGTGCTCACTAAGTGCTGTCTGAGGGGCTAAAATCACGTTCAGTCCCAATACATGTTTCGACAATAAAATTGTTGATAGTGCATCGATTTTTTTGAAATTTTGCCTATGCAACAAATGTAGATTGAGAGGTTTGTGTTCAAAATTTCAGCCATTTCCTGAGCGAAATTCAAAAGTTACAGCGCTGACCAGCAAAACTAGGGGCTGTACAAAATTCAATGGCGCGCATATTACTCTTTCGTTGCTACAACAAAAAGTACTGCACCGATTTACATGAAATTTTGTGGGTGAAATAAACACATCTTAAGATGTTATTTGACAAACTTTGAGCAATTTTAATGTATCTATTGCAGAGTTACAGCTGTATTTCTGTGTCCCGATTATTGCGGATACAGGCTTTAACCTGAACCACTGTGACGCAGTTCAGCAACTGCTTTGTCATGCGGTTTCTAAATGGGGGACGAATATCTCCATCATAGTGAACGGACCCATACCGAGTATCCACTGGCAACGGCAATTGGGTCGCGGATGGGTCGAGAAAAATGGCGGCGATATGGACAACGGGTGAATACCCCGCCCAGGAGTTGGTGTCTACTACCTATAAGGGCTTCGTGGTCGCCAAAATAAATAGTGTCTTCTACTATAGCTGGTATGCGCCCCACGGTAGCCGATCAATGGGTTTTGGGAGTTCAACCTCTCCCATTGCCGGTGTTCCATACCATACACTAGGCGCCCCTCCACCCTTTGTCAAAATTAATAAAAACCCCTCCCTTGTCGCATATTCTGTGCACAGACCTGATGAAGACCGTGCTAACAGGGCGAAGGCCGATGGTAATACCGGATGACTTCAATGCCTGGGCTGTAGAATGAGGAAGCCATTTCACGAACCAGCAGGATCAGATCCTACTATAGACCTGCAGACCTGCGCCATGCCTGCCCACGGGCTAGGTGGCGGATGTTACGAGCACGATCAGATAAAGAGTGAAACGAACGACGGGTGGTGTTCACCACAACAAAAACAGCACTGAAGACCGAGGTAAGGGCAAGCAAATAGTCCTACTTCGGAGGTCTCTGGAAGAGCGCCCATGCGAATCCGTGAAATGATACATAGAGTATCGTGATGGCCAGTTCGAGAGGTGTAATGGCTCCTCCAGATATGTTGGAGGGGATCATCGAGGGGCTTTTCCCGCGTCATGATCGTAGTCCTTGCGTTCCTTTCGTAGGACAGCTGGGACTGGGGCTGGCGATTAGGAGAAGGTTACCGATGTGGATTGTGGAACTTGCGGGAATAGCATAGTCACTAAGCGTAGGTAAGGACCCAGGTCCAGACGGAGTTCCGGACCTGGCGTTAAAAGTAGCTATTGCAGAGGCTCTCGAGATTTTCTGGTTTGCTATGTGAAAATGCCTGGACGAGGAATTTCCAGAAGTTTGGAAAAGGCAAAGCCAACGGCGGGAAAACCACCCGGAAACCCGTCGGCATATAGACCAATAGCGCTTCAGCGTAAGAGGAAGGCAATTCGCTACTGTGCGTGCAGTAGAGACTCGTGATGTAAGGAAGGCGTTCAAAAGAGCCCATTGGCAGGCTATTGCCGATGCGCTCGTCGAAGTTACTTCCAGGAACGAGTACTAGTTTACGTCACAGAGGTGGGTCGGAAGTGCTTTCATATAACCTTAGGAGTCCCGCAAGGTTTCATCCTGGGTCCGGTGTTATGGAATGTCATGTACTACGAGATGTTGAGGTTACTTCTCTATAGTTCCCGGTGGGGTGGAGATCGTCGGCGTCACTGACGACATTACGCTGGGTCTACGGTGAATCGATCGAAGAAGTATAGTTGACTACTGCCCGTAGATGAGAGCCAGAAAACTGGGTTGGCTCACCACCAAACTGAGGTGGTGGTTGTAAACAACCGAAAGTCTGAGCAGCAAGCGATGGTCAGTGTAGGCGATTGCACCATTACCTAGAAGCGCTTCGTCAAACACGGCGCTAAGTACCGAAAGCTGCCGTGGTAAGCTGGAGAGTTGCAAGCGCGTACCGTACCGTGTCACACAATGCGCTCTGCGTCATCACGGGTATGGTACCTATCGACATTCTAATGAGGGAGGACATAGAGTGCTTCGAAATGCGTGGAACATGATGTGCATTGGCGTAGCTAGCTTTTTTTTCTTAGTCACTCTCTTAAACAAACACGAGAAAGAGCGGGATGCAATAGGCGGCCTATGCCCCCTTTTATCCTTCACTTTTTCGTGTTTAATTAGGAGAGTGAGTGCGAAAAACGAAAAGGAGGATGTGTATTGTGTAGGGATGAGTTGGCGCACATTGTCTTGAAGCTACAGAGGAGAGAGGAGGAATTCTATCGACTGAGGGAACCTGGCAGTAATATTTTATCGGCATTGAAACAAACTAGCTTTTGATTTCCTAAAGAGACTGCTACGCCGATAAAATATTACTGCTACAGAGGGGATATGACGCGTGGACTCGGAGAATAGCTAGTTCAGTTGCGATACAAGAGGTGGTCCAGAGGTTTGGAGTCGGCTTCGTAGGACAAACTGCTGCCCTGCGGTCGAAATCGACCCTTACAGCGATTAAGTGACCGCGGAGAAAATATCCTGTTAGCGTTGCTGTCGTGGTCTACTGGGTAAGTTCCGAGTCCGCGGTTGGAAAGGGGTCCCCAGTAAGAACCGGAGCAGGTGGAGACCCTACTGTCAGCAACCTTCTGGTGCAGCTGATAGGGCCTGAAGGATAGTGATACCCTTGCCTTCAGCTGGTCAGATCGGGTAGCAAGTAGGCATCAGTTGTTGATGCTTGCAAAACAGTTGGGTGCGGGCGTAGGGTTACCTTGCCCGCCTTCCGAGGACAAAGGGAGTGGTGATTACCACTCGAGAAACTGGCAAAGCGCCAGCATGCTATATCGTGGTGAACTCTCTAAATCGAGTCATAGATGTTCGTTGCTGCAGGCTACGCAGCTATCATTGAGGGTGCGATGTGCCCTAGCCTCTCTCTGAAGCGAGACCTTCTTGGTGGTTCCGAAGATACGTAGTATTTGGCGACCATGGAAATGTGTTTTTTGGGTCAAGGAGAAAGAGTCCTGGCTTTTACCTTTGTTGTAGAAGACGGACTTAACCCCACATTACCGGATCTTCCTGTTCGGGTGTCTGTTGAGCAAATTTTCCCCATGGTTTAGAAGAAAAAAAAATATCCGGGTAGATGGAGTTTCGCACATCGACCTGTTTACATATAGACCAATATCCTTGCTCGACACGGCAGGAACAGACTGTTGAGGCACACCGATGATGTAGATGGTCTCTGGAGTAATCAGTTCAGCTTAAGCGATATATAGTCAGTGCTGCGGGAAGCAGGTGTTCTGTTGACCCTTTCCAACCGTTCTAGGACATAGGGAGTGGTGATGCCATATAAGAAGCTGTCAATACGCCTGCGCCATACCTTGGTGTCATTCTAAAACAGCGAATCACGAAGTCCGTAAGTGCAAAACTAGGCAGCTAACCTCGAGGGTGCGAACTGCACTACCCAAGCAACCAAAAGTTTGGATAAAACGGCATGTTCGGGCTTAATCAGCTATTCGAAAGAATACGAGTAGCATTCTATGCAGCCCACTTTTTCAGTAATTAACCGAACTTGAGTTCACAAAAAATACACTTGTGCCGCTGTACGGAATGCTATTCCGCTCAAAAACAAGCTTCGAAGAAATTTAAAAAAAATACCCTCAAAAGTGATTAATTATTGAAGAGATATTAATACCTGTGGAATCCTAATTGATCAATTTCTTGAGTTACATTTTTATGTATTTTACTTATTTACTATGAGATTTGAACTCGGGGTTTCCTCGTTGAAAGCCGGCGCCTTACCAATGCTTCATGTATGCGTTGTTGAGCACTGAGAGATTTTAGTCAAAGTGCTGATTTCATTTGTTAGAGCTCATACAGGTTCGCATGTGAACTTTTTCTGAACTTGAAGTTGTCTGCGTGGACTTTTTTGAACCCGAATTAACCACAAAGTTCAAAAGAAGCTTACGTGTAACTTCTAGTGAACTTGCACAGTTTGACATTTTCAGTTTGTTTTGGTCGGCAACTGGTAAAAGTGCAAAGCAATAAATTAGTGCCAAGTTCGGTCGTTGACACCAGTTTATCAGTTTTTAATGACCGTGATTCTTTATTACACCAACGAAGTTAGCCATGAAAATGTTTGACAATACTCAGGTCATTTTGACAGCCCACACACATTCACGAAAAAGACGGATCATATATTCTACTCTATCGATCTTGCTGCCGTCCTTTTCATGCTGCTCAAAATAACCTGTGAATTGCCAGTCATTTTGAGCTTAGGTTCGTTGATGCGGTGTAATAAAGAATTGTGTTGATAATCATCGCGTGGACGCTAGAAGTGAGAGAGATCGTCAAGAAGCAAAGCTGGAGGGGGTTATTCGTAGCCGAAAAAATAAACTCCTGCGGAATTGTTGCCCATACGGAAACCAAGATGGGAGCAGTCTTTTTGAAATTCACACAAGAAGTGGCCGATGAAATCGATTTCCGAGTGGTTTAATTGAGTGAGAACTTCTCCCGAGCTCCGCTGTCTCCGAAGTTTAAGTGAAGTTCACTTTTGGTACGGTTAATATTTATTCGAACTTTAAGTAGTAAGTTCAAAACAAGTTCGAAACAAGTTCGGAACGGAACATTCAAAGTTTATATTATATGTCTAATTGAACCAAATTTGAACTTTAGAGGCACGCAAAAATCCAACATGAGTTCGATTTAAATTTGATTGAACTCTGCTCTAAAGTTCAAAGTAAGATCTTTCTGATCCTCTTTTCGACTTTAATGTCGTTTTGAAGAGAAATCATAAGCATGTACATGTACTTCCAACTTCATAAACAATACATGTGCAACTTTTTAGAGAATCAAGTTCAACGAAGCCAGAATTGAAATTTGAAATTTGAACTTCTGAGTCCGCTCTTCAAGTGATTTCCGAACTTTTGGTTGCTTCGGTAACTCTTGTTTCGTAATACTTTATGGGAGACGATGTTCTTGACGTCAATGGAGCCTTCATTGTTGTCGGAGGAGGTCCCAGTCCCCCACTATTTGAGCTTTCTCTGTCTTCGCTAGGTGTCTTTTAAGAAGATTTTGAAAGCGATCTAAGCGATATCAAAGTTGTCAACGCGTACAACTATGTAGAAATGATTTACAATTCGCTTTCAGAGTGATCAATTTCATCTCGCAGATCAATCTATTGTCGGTTTCTAAAATTGTTTGGTTTGGTCACTCCAGAGGATCAGTTAACATTTCAAATGGTGCATTCCATCATAACTGTTCTATCCCGATTTTCAAGTTGTAATTAGTTACGTAAGCTGCAAGCCAGAGACAAAACTTCCTACACTGCAGCTTACCATTGATATAATCCAATAAAAATCATTCCTCGTCAATATCATGTAAGCTTCGCAATGCAAAAAGAATGCATTTCATGATCCATCCCAACCCATTCGAGTTGCATCCGGAGGAATAATGTCCTACCGTTTCTACATATTTCAATTACGGTAGATTAAAAGCATGTCTGGTATGAAATTTCACCCGTACCAGGACCGAACTCATACAGGCACATAATCATTTTCCCATTCAGTTAATTGCAAAATGATGAAACTGTGCAGCTACGTATCCTCTACCTGCCAATGCGCTTGCATTGCCCGAGGACATATTTCTCACTCAGTCGGAAAATTCTGAACGATGAACTGGTTGCAGGTCTCCGGTGCTATTCTACCAGAGAAAAAAAAGTAATATTCCTTTGATGAGCTATGCTGGCAAGTCATCCATTTTCTGCAACATTCCGAGATTTATTGTAAATAAATTACATTCCGATCCATGTAGTCTCAATCTGCTTTGGTCTCGTTTTTCTGCCCGTCTGTGTCTCGGTCTGGTCGTACTCGCAGGATCAGAACTAACCAACCAAGATTATACGGAATGAATCCTGTGCCATAACTCTGGTGCAATTGCATCTTCCTGATGGAACCGAGGAACAGGAACGGGGAGATGAGCATCATTGTCATAGCAACCTCAGCTGGAGTTTGAAGTCCGGTGACAAATGGAGCCACTCAGTCTTGTTGGTCAGAAGCTTTGGTCGGGTGGTTGTATACACACAGCTTCATAAGTTGTACTGCTGCTACAGATCTTTCCGCACCACGCTGGTACCTAAACAAAACCGTAGTTCTCAACTACTCGGTGCACTATTGAATACTTTAGCAAACTCCGTAAAACTGTTTGGGAACAGCTTCCCTGGACCACCGGTGAATGGAAACGTGTGTGTGTGTGTGTGTGTGTGTATGTAAGCCTGTCCGGTGTAGAGTACAACTTTGTCGTTATCATTTATCACTTCCACTGGTCGCCCGGAGCTAGGGGTTGGTTGGGTTTCGAGTTTCCTCCGGCTTATGGACACTATGAATCCTTACTCACCCACGACGACACGGACACCATTCATCTCACACTGGTGGCTGTCGTTCATAGGAATGTCCAGCAGACAGAAAATGAATACCTACATTTTTTCCGAGAGTTCTACCGCATCACACTCGTGCCATCTTCTGCGTACTTCCGCTGACCGCTGCTGGACGTGGACATCAACCGACGACAGTGAGTACCGACTTCTACACCAGTTGAGCGATGAGTGAGTTATAAGATGCTTTCCCTGTGCAACTACGTTTGAAGCTATCCCTACTTACATACTGCATTGTCGGCCGAGAATCTGCAAAATATTTACTCCCCCCAACTGTGATACAAAAGCTCGTATCACATCACACCACATCAATATCAGTGCTTGGCTTTGATGATGGCAGATGACGAAGATGCAATGGACCAGCCAGCGATGGATGCTGGGCTTGGCTGGGATATGGTTACACGGATGGATGCATGTTGGCTGAACTGTAATGACACGCGGCTAGACTGGTTTATCGATTCGATAATTTGTCTGTCTGTCGGATGATGGCAAAAATGCAATCAGGATGTTTTGCACAACTTAACACTAGGGTGTGGGACCATTCAGACAGGGGTTCCTGTTTCCGGCACTTATCACTCAGTCAGTTTTATACAACTTGATTTGACTCGAACTTTTGAACACTGTGAGATACGAATGCCGAAAAATCAGTTTAGTTGAATTGTAGTGATCTAGAGTGCAGGTCAGTATCAACTTGCTGCCTGTTATTATTGTCTTGGCAGATGCAAATATTTAACTGGTTAATTCGTTTGGCTGATATGTTCTTCACCGTCATTATTTTTTCACCAGTTGTTAATTTTGCCCCACCTTTACTATCACATCAAAGTGTTATAGTGCGCTTAGTTGATCCAGGATATATCAAGAAACTTGGTATGGATGTGGAATTTGAATTTTTACCAAGAACATGGCATTATGCGCATTAGTATTTTGGCATTTTTTTTAAGTAAAACTACTCAAGAATATTTATTGGAATCCGTTTTAAACCCTCCATCAGTCGCGCCAATAAGAGATACACGAACAATCGCGTCGGGTACTCAGTACACGACATACGCTTTTAAATGTAATTGCTTTACTAGGGGCTGTCCATTAATTACGAAAGGGAAATTTCGCGATTTTCCGACACCCCCTCCC
Source organism: Aedes albopictus (assembly GCF_035046485.1). NCBI lineage: Eukaryota > Metazoa > Arthropoda > Insecta > Diptera > Culicidae > Aedes > Aedes albopictus. Next base: position 367,590,409 of record NC_085137.1, read on the forward strand.
CCCCTTGTAAGATTTTTTGTATGAGAATGGCACCCACGGGAACCTGGACATTCAGTCAGGGCCGCCTTGGTAAGGGCACCAAAACTAGGCATGCAACGGCTCTATCATGATGATTTTTCATTTCTATCATTTTAATAAACGTAAAAGGACTAACGGCCAACCTGGCCAACCCGTGGCCACCGAAATGTGCCCTGGAGGAGCGTGTTTCGAGAACGTTGTCCCTTCTGGAGATTCTTCAAGGAAATTTGCAACCTCTCCAGGATTCCTCCAAGAATTCATTCTAGACATGTTTCCGGGATATTGTGGTGGTTCCTCCAGAAATTAATTACAGAGATTTTTCCAGAAATTTGTTCCGGGTGATTCTGGAGTCCGAAAAGTCCGGAGGTTCCTCGAGAAGATTCTTCCGAAAATTCAAACAGGTATCACCTAACGAATTTCTCAAGGAACTCCAGCAGGGAATTGCTCTAGGTATTCCGCTTAGAATTCCTTCAGGAACTTCTCCGTGGATTGCTCCGGAAATTCCTCCAGAAATTCCTCCGAGAATTTATCCAGGAATTGGTCCGTAAGTTCCTCCGGGAATTTCTCCAGGGATTTCTCCTGAAAATCCTACAGAAATTCCTCCGGAAATTGCCCCAAGAGTTCCTTCCAAACTTTCTGCAGGAGTTCCTATAGAAAATACTCCGAGAATTCTCTCGGGAGTTCCTCCAAGAAATTATTCAGGAATATTGAAAGTGACGTAAGCGCCATTCAAAATGCCGATATTTTTGGTATATTATATATAATATCTGGTGTAAAAATAACACTGTGGTATGCCTGTTATACAAGAATGCAAGATCTAGTCGTAATCTATCATCTATGGAAAGAAACTTAGAGGATGAGCAAAAGTTTTATACATAATCACCAAAAAATGGGCCAAAACTATCAATGTCGCTTACGTCACTTTGCAGAATTACGGCAGTATAGGAGTCTCTCTTTGGAAGTTCCCACAGGAATTCTTTCAGGAATTTTCCCAGGAAGTTACTCCGACAGTTTTCCGAGAAACTCCCGTAGAAACTTGTGGATGAATTTTCGGAGAAACTCCTAATTCAATTCCCGAGGAAACTGCCGGAAAGAATCACGAAGGAATTTCCAGAGAAAATCCTTCCCGGAGGCATTCATTAAGAAGCTCCTGGAAGACTTCTCCTTGGAACTCCCGGTAGAACTTCTGAGAAACTCCCGAAGAAACTCCTGTAGGAATTTCCGGAGAAACTCCTGGAGGACTTCTCCGAGGACCTCGTGGAGGAAAAAATCTCGGGAGCATTCCTAGAGGATTTTTTGGAGAAATTCCTGGAGCAATTTCCGAAGAAACTCCTGGAGGAATTCCTGGAGGAAATTTCGGAGGAATTCCTGGAGGAATTTTCGGATGAATTCCTGGAGGAGTTTTCAATGAAATTCCTGGAGGTATTTTTGGAGGAATTTCTGGAGAAACTTTTGGACGAATTCCTGGAAGAATTTTCGGAGGTATTCCTGGGGGAATTTACGAAATCATTCCTGGAAGAATTTCCAGAGGAATTGCTGGAAAACTTTCCGGAGGAATTCCTGGAGAAATTACCGGTGGATCTCCTGGAGGGATTTTTAAAGGAATTCCCTAAGGAATTTCCAAAGGAATTTCCGGAGAAATTTCCAAAGGAACTCCCGGAGGAATTCCTGGAAGATTTTTCCAAAGAATTCGTGGTGGAATTCCGAAAGGAATCCTATAGAAATTTCCGAAGGAATTTCTGGATGAATTTCCGAAGAAAATCCTGGAGGAGTTTACGAATGAATCCTTGGAGGAATTTTTGAAGGAATTTTCGGAGGTGTATTCCTGGAGGAATTTCCGGAAGATTTCCTGAAATAACTTCCGGAAGAACTCCTGGAGGAACTCCCGAAGGAACTCCTTGAGGAACTCCTGGAGAAACTCCTGGAGGAACTTCAGGAGGAACTCCAGGAATGATTCTCGGAGGAAATTCCGGAGAAAATTTCAAGAGGAATTGATTGATTGATTTGTCTTTATTAAAGAGACTTTCAGCCCTTGGCTGGTTCGTCTCTATTTCCAGAGGAACTCCTTGATGAATTTCTGGTAGAATTCTTGGAGGAAATTCTGGAGGAATTCCTGGAGGAATTCCTGGAGAAATTTCCGGAGGAAATCCAGGAGGAATTCTCGGAGAAAACCCCAGAGGAACTCCTCGAGGCACTCTCGGAGAAACTCCTTGAGGCACTCCCGGAGGAATTCCTTGAGGCACTCCCGGAGATACGAAAAAATTATGAAGATAGAGCCGTCGCATACCTAGTTTTGGCACCATGATCCAAAAAGTCCTCTAAAAAGGCTCGTCCAGGATACATTCCGGTGGACACAGGTTGACCATGGAGGCCATTAGACCTGTCCCGGTTACTAAGGCGATGGATAGGAAAAATCATGAGGAGCCTTGACAAAGTTTACATGCCTTGTTTTGGTGCTAGTTTTCGCTGTTTTCGAAATGTCCCAAGCAACACACTTGGACGTTAATAAGTTCCTATAATTTAAATGCAACTACATTGAATGTTGTGCCCTTTGTAACAATCGTCTTATTAACGACTAAATTGCAACGAAAAAAGCGCAAAAGGTGGAGCCAATATAAAACATCCATTCGTGTTATAAATGGTTTTAATTTGCAATCGATTTACAACCGAGATACAACTCATGGTCGACTTACAAATTGTGACCGATTCGACAACTAGTCAGCTAGTCATCACATTCGTTTCTGCCAGTGACTATGTGTCAACAGTTTCATCAATGTGATTAATAATTGTGTGGGTAAAATTATTCGCAAAAAAAGGCTGAACGAGAACGTAAATTTTTGTGCCGCTCGTGATTTATTGGTAAATCATGCATTCTGGCTCAGTATTTTCAACGCGCCTCAGTCTACTCATCATTTTGCGAGTGAAAATTTAGACATTTGTTGTAAAAATGTACGCGCCATATTGCTTTGACTGAGTTCATTTCAGCAGCTTATTAAATGCACCCGTAAAATGCTGAAAATTAGTTTAGAATTTTTATTTGCTAAATTATGTCTAAGACTAAATTATGTCTAGGACAACATTGCTTCACACAACTAGCAATTGTGAAAGTGCTTGTAGAACTCCTGTTTCGTTGTAATGATCAAAAGAAGATGATAAAACTTGCGTACCATATATTTAAAAACGAAATGCTGTGTCTGACATTTTGCCTGATTAGGAATCAAAGTTGGTACAAAAAAAAAATGCCAAAATTTAAGCTAACGGAATGCTGTATCTTTTCGCCAGATATTTTTAGGAAGCTTCAGAACACCACTATCTAGTTCGAATGTAACATGTATTCAAACCCTTCCAGTGGTACCAGTCGTCCTGTACTACGTAAATAGTGCATAATTTAACAACAAATGGAGCATTTACCAATTCTTGTATATTCTTCTTGGTTTGAAGAAGGAATGGTATAATGTATGAATTCTTTATTGAACAATTTACTGATGTTTATGATGTTATTTCAATTTAATTTAAGCGGGCTTCGTGGCCGTGCGGCTAGAGGCGTCAGTCATCTAGACGTTTCGTAAGCCTCGGAGTGTGGGTTCGATTCCCGCTCCAGTCGGGGAAAACTTTTCGTCAAACGGAAAATTCTCCACTGGGCCACTGGGTGTTATGTGTGTTGTCCGTTGTCATATGTTAGTGCTTGTTCAGTCTGTGCAACCTCTGGTTGAAGACGGTGTAGTGTCTTTTTTTTTTAATATGGAGCAACTATGCTATAATAACGAATCAATTATTTAAATATGAAAATTAACTTGCATTTTTTTTAATGAAACAAAAATGTTTTACCTCCAATTATTTTTTTTACCCATTTTAATTTAATAAAATTATAGAATATGTTGAAAAATGATACATTTTATTTTTACTTGACTTTGTTTTTTTGAAAACATCAAAGTTTTTATAGCTCATTTTATTATTTTTATGATTTCAAAAACCTTTTGTCGCACATTTTGCAGCTTCCATCCCTTCTGTCAAAATTTTTCGTTATGTTCTAAATTAGTTCCAAGTAAACTTGTTTATAACAACCAGTATCAATGTTTTGGTTGTTTTGGTTTGTAAACGGTCGTAACTAAGATTCGTTGAAACAATCAGATTATACCTCAGTTATAAATTGGTTTCGAAAGTTTCAACTAACGATGACGTTTATTTACATTGCGCTAGTCGTTATAAATATGTTATACCACAGTTTGGCTTTAACAACAGGATTTAAACATCCGTTGTTTCATGAAAACTCAGTTGCAACATGTTTGCAACGATGACAATTATATTTTAGTTGCAGGTGCTACTTGGGGTGCTCCTCCAGGACACATTCCGGTGGCCACGGGCTGACCAGTGGTTGGCCAGGGAAGCCATCGGACGTTTTTACGGTGTCCAAAATGTTGGATATGAAAGATCATGAAGATTGAGCTGCCGCATGCCCAATTTTGCTGCCCTGACTAAAATGCCCACGATACAGGTTCCCGCGGGGGTAATTCCGATAATTTGTTAGCACATGTCTCTTATTAGATACGAATAAACCAGTTGAACTTTTTTTACGTAGCCACCATCACCGCTCGAGTAACACTTTTAAACAAGGTTCCTCTCACTAAACTGTCAAAATCACGAATCAACCACTGTTTTGCTGTCGACTGTCGAGATAGTCGATTAATGTAATAGCTTTTTTGCTCAACTCGACAGTGATAGCAGGCGAACTGATTTAATCGACTCGAGTTATAAAATAGCCCCCTCAGGGCATCTCCAGTAATGATTCAGTCCCTTGGCTTTAAAAAAAATAAAATTGCATCTGGGCCCTCATTTATGATTTTGAATAAACTTTACATGCATACGTATTAGGCCTTTTTATAAAAATGATCCCTGATTCTCGAGGTTACCCTTTTTAAACTTTGCTTTAATTTTATTGCCATACATTGATCAGTGAACATTTTTTATTCTTCAATCACTTAACCTAATTTACAGCTCTTTTGTCCACTAGGGCACTGCGTGAGCGATTCCAATTGGAAGCTGCACTTACACTTTGTACAGCGCCTAAATTTATTCTATTCTTCTATATCGAACTGGTTGCCGTTGCGCTGCTTTCACTTCCTACCCTATCATGATAGAATGATGAGCACGAGAATGTGTGACTGTTGGTTGTTCTTTTTTTTTCAGTCCGATTGGGGGTCCATTATGAGTTGCCGTTCGCCGATGTCCATGTATCCGGGTTCGTTTGAGCCATGGGCACAAAAGAGGCCAGTGTCGGCAGCTGCTCTCAGGGGGAAAGAGTAACTGACGAAAGTGCTGGGACTGGAATCGAGCCCATAACCATCTGCTTATGAAGCAAACGTGAAACCAATTGCGCCACGGGCCCCGGTTTCGGGGAACTTGTAGCAAACAAGTATATTTTAAAATTTGTGGTAAATGAATTAATTTTAGACAAGTTTTAGTGTGCTATGATTTTTTGAAGTTCTAAAATATCCGAAACAAAACATTGATTTACTGTATCTCTTAATTTCAATGAATTTGGTTGAAATTTCGACCAGTCATCCTTTTCGGATGATAATCAAAATATGGGGGTGAACATGAACATCAAAACACATTTTTATAAAGTGGACTGGACAGGCCTATTACACTTGCACAAATTACTAAATTATTGGTCAGCCAAGTCTCGATAACAAAATATCAGAGTGACGCATGAAGCCCGTATCTTCCCAAACTGTCGATAAATGCTGAGCTTTAAAACTTCCAATTTCCCCTTTTTTCACAAATCTTTTTGCTAGCTTAATCCAAAACCGTTTTCCTCACAGGTTCTCAAATACAATTCAATCTTCATGGTTCATGGATCAGTGCGTTACAAAGAAACACCAGGAAGAAACCGATTCAATCAGGCAACTTTACAAATGATCGTCATTTCCTTAATTTATTTACCCAAATTGAAAGATCTGCGTGAATAAATTAAAACGAACTTTGGGAACGCATCGCCTCAACGACGACGATAACGCCGACGACGACGACGATTGCGAGTACGACCCCAAAGCAAATAAACGAATGAACCCCATCATCGCATCGGCTGGGAATGGAAATGGTATCCCTTCCGCGAATGGCACCTTCTTCGATGACTACGTGGAAGAGGCTACAGTGAAACGCTTTCAGCGGAAAAGGTTTTTACAGAATCGGTTAATTTATCAATCCGGGTTTCCCCCAATATGCCAAGCCAAATGAATCGACTTCGAGTCTATCGAGGATCTGCCTGTGTGGCGGTGGAAAACACCTCGCCTCGATTTGTGTTTTGGTTGGCAGGCAACGTGTAGGTATATGAGTGCCGACCAGCAGCCGTAACGTGAGCCATAAATCTAGACTTCAAATAAGTGCTTGCTTGAAATGGGTGGTTGCAAGGCCAAAAATGCCCTACCGACTCCAGACGGAACTCGAACGATACAGCGACGTATACTCTGCTTTGCGTTACGATTGCTTCCTGAAGACGGAAGCAAGCGATACACATAATCTAATCGAGGTAATGAAAGTAAAGCATCAGCGATTAACCTTAGTAAGGTCTTGGGGTCTTTTTTGACCTTTTCCGAACTTCAATTCGCTATAGCTTTTGTTTCGAAAGGCCTAGAAATGTGAAATTTTCAGACAATTATTTTTTTGTGGAAAACTATCATTTCCATTCATCCAAAACATTGGACGACCCCTAGGGGAGCTCCCATAAAAAAAGTTACAAATAAGACCCTGGGGTCATTTTTGACCCCAAACTTTGAACGGCTCTCAAAAATCAGTGGTTGGGCCGATTTTGATTTTCTTTGGCCCAAATGAAAGCCACACATGTCTAGTTTTCAAAACCCCCGGAGAGTTCCGGATTTGGTCACTGTGGCCACCGGGAACCTGCTTCAACTGAAAAATGCCACTTTAGAGACCCTAACTTTGGAAAGCTATAACTTTGCAACCAAACAAGTAATCAGGACCGTTCAAGAATCGTTGGAAAGGTATTCACGTGGACTTTGATTAAAGACATTAATATTGACTAATTCTTAAGAACCGGTTCCGGAAATCCGGAATATCCGGAAAGTAATGTTTTTCACGATAATGTGCTAGAAAGCACATTCATATCATTTACAGGATAGAAGTTTTTGCATCAAACTTCTTTAGGCCATAATACAATCTGTCGAGAACTATTTCTGTATGTTTCTGGCTATGTCCCGTCCTTCTGGAACCGGTTCCAGGGATCCCACAAGATGGTCAACGAGTTGACTGTAACGAAATTGAACGGTTTTCCGCGCTAAACACATCTGCGTTGGTTAACTCATGATGAAATCTCAATAATTTTACATGCTCCATATTGTTGTGATATGTAAAAATATTGTTGGACATTGTGGTCTTATGTGGCCACCGGATTGACCACCGGAGAAATCCGTATTGAGGGAGTTTCATGTTTTTGCAACAAAGCTAGGCATTCGACGGTTCTAACTTGATGTTTTTTCATGGCCATATGGGTCCTGGCATTGAAAAGAAGAATTAACCATTCTGGTCTGTTTTGGCCACCGGAGTGACCACCGGAGAAACCCGTATTGAGGGAGTTTCATGTTTTGCAACAAAGGTAGGTATTCGACGGCTCTAACTTCATGATTTTTCATGGCCATGTGGCTTCTGGCATTGAAAAGAAGAATTGACCACAATAGTCTGTTTTGGCCACCGGAGTGACCACCGAAGAAACCCGTATTGAGGGACTTCCATGTTTTTGCAACAAAGATAGGCATTCGACGGCTCTAACTTCATGTTTTTTCATGGCCATGTGGCTTCTGGCATTAAATAGAAGAATTGACCATTCTGGTCTGTTTTATCTACCGGAGTGACCACCGAAGAAATCCGCATTGAGGGAGTTTCATGTTTTTGCAACAAAGATAGGCATTCGACGGCTTTAACTTCATGATTTTTCATGGCCATGTGGCTTCTGGCATTGAAAAGAAGAATTGACCACAATGGTCTGTTTTGGCCACCGGAGTGACCACCGGAGAAACTCGTATTGAGGGAGTTTCATGTTTTTGCAACAAAGATAGGCATTCGAAGGCTCTAACTTCATGATTTTTCATGGACATGTTGCTTCTGGTATTAAAAAGATTAATTGAATATTCTGGTTCGCTTTGGCCACCGGAGTGACCACCGGAGAAATCCGCATTGAGGGAGTTTCATGTTTTTGCAACAAATATAGGCATTCGACGGCTCTAACTTCATGATTTTTCATGGCCATGTGGCTTCTGGCATTAAAAAGAAGAATTGCCCATTCTGGTCCGTTTTGGCCACCGGAGTGACCACCGAAAAAAATCGCATTGAGGGACTTCCATGTTTTTGCAACAAAGATGGGCATTCGACGGCTATAACTTCATGATTGTGTACTATTTTGACTATTCTGGTCTGCTTTGGCCATCGGAGTGACCACCTGGAGGAACACATACTAGGGAACTCCTATGTTTATTTTTAAACGCTCATATTATCTAGATTTATCACCAGAAGCAGTCTTTCGACGGCTCAATTTTCATGCTTCGACACTCGACATATTATCTTTATGCTCAGTTGTTATTCTTGTTGTTCAACAAGGTTATTCTGTAGTAGTGGCAATTCATGTTAAAATATACTGCGATTCTTGTAGTCTGATACTGCACTGTCAATGGTTATATGGTTAGTTCGAGAATTGAGGATAGTTTTACTTCGGTTCACAAACAAACCTTTAATCGTATATTTTGGTTAACACCACTTAACGTTTTGGTCGTCTATGTTCACTGTTCTTAAAAACCACATCGTTTCTTTTCATTATCTTTTTAGATATGTCCACATTATTTGTTAGTACTTGATATGCTTTCTTCTTTCTTGCTGGCTCTATTTTCTTATACTTACGTGAAGTCAGCTTTTTCAGAATGAAAAGTTGTCTTAGTTGGTAGGAGAAGGGCTTTCTTGAGGAAGACAAACAATGTTTCACTTGAATTAGGGAATTATCAAGTTCTGCAATCGAGGAATTCAGTCTCAAATATTATCCATTTAGTGAGTTTTAGGAACACTTCGCAATTCTTTAATTTTTTTAATAAAATTAATTCGTCTAGTAGTTTCAACTGGCATACTTTTAAAGTTCTACGGAGGATTCCTTTCGAGTCCGACTGACATCAAGGTATACAATTAATAAAATGTGCATGCTGCCCAGGGGCAGAATTTCAAACCAAGTATCTCATCAATGAAGAATACAGTCTCTCCAAGATTGCAGAATTCTGAGCTATGAGATTTTTAAAATTTGCGTGTTTACTGGTGCCACTTAGAGGCAGAATTCTGTCACAAGTGTCCCATTTTGTGCAAGTCTATGTCATACTGATCAACTTTGCCGAAGACACCATCTTTCTAAGTTATTAGGATTCTGAGCTGTACAATTTCTAAAATTTGCAAGTTCACTAGCGCCACCTAATGGCAGAATTGCGAAATAAGGTTTCCGTTTTATGTAAGTCTATGTCATACTGATCAATTTTGCTGAAGACACCAACTTTCTTAGTTATCGGGGGGAGCGACACTAGTTTTGCTGAGACGAAAAACTTCAAAAAAAGTCGAAAAAAAAGGTAAACGCCGCCAAGTGGCAGAATTTTGAAACAAGTGTTCATTTTTATGTAAGTTTATGTCATACTGATCAACTTTGCCGAAGACACAATCTTTCTAAGTTATCAGGATTGTGAGCTATAAGTTTTCTAAAATTTGCATGTTCACTAGCGCCGCCTAGCGGCATAATTGCGAAACAAGTGTTTATTTTTATGTAAGTTTATGTCATACTGATCAACTTTGCCCAAGACACCAACTTTCTAAGTTATCAGGATTCTGAGCTATGAGATTTCTAAAATTTGCATGGTCACTAGCTCCGCCTAGTGGCAGAATTGCGAAACAAGTGCCCAAGTAGCACCTGCAACTAAAATAGAAATGATCATCGTTGCAAACATGTTGCAACTGAGTTTTCATGAAACAACGGATGTTAAAATCCTGTTTTCAAAGCCAAACTGTGTTATAACATATTTATAACAACTAGCGCAATGTAAATAAACGTCATCGTTAGTTGAAACTTGCGAAACCAATTTGTAATTGAGGTATAATCTGATTGTTTCAACGAATCTTAGTTACGACCGTTTACAAACCAAAACAATCAAAACATTGAAACTGATTGTTATAAACATGTTTACTTCGAACTAATTTAGAACATAACGAAAAATTTTGACAGAAGGGATGGAAGCTGCAAAATGTGTGACAAAAGGTTTTTGAAATCATAAAAATAATAAAATGCACTATAAAAACTTAAATGTTTCCAAAAAAAACGAAGTCATGTACAAATAAAATGTATCATTTTCTGCATAAATTTTTCAAAATATTCTATAATTTTATTGAATTAAAGTGGTTAAAAAATTAATTGGAGGTAAAATAAATGCAAGTTGATTTTCATATTTCAACAATTGATTTATTATTATACCATAGTTGCTCCATATTAAATTGAAATAACATCATAAATATCAGTAAATTGATCAATAAAGAATTCATACATCCATTCCTTCTTCAAACCAAGAAGAATATACAAGCACAGGTAAATTCTTCATTTGTTTGTTAAATTTTGCACTATTTACGTAGTATTGAACGACTGGTACCACTGGAAGGGTTTGAATACATGTTACAGTCGGACTACATAGTGGTGTTCTGAAGCTTCCTAAAAATATCTGGCAAAAAGATGCAGCATTCCGTTAGCTTCAATTTTTACATTTTTTGGAACCAACTTTGATTCCTAATCAGGCAAAATGTCAAACACAGCATTCCGTTTTTAAATATATGGTACGGGAGTTTTATCATCTTCTTTTGATCATTATAACGAAACAGGAGTTCTACAAGCACTTCCACAGTTGCTAGCAGAATACTAAGATAAATTTAGAAATAGTTATAAGATATTTGAGGGCTATTCATAAATTACGTAATAGTTTAAGGTGAGAGGGGGATTGGGAAATCAAAATATTTGGAGTTTCCTACAAAAAAAAAACAAAACAAAAAAAAAATTGGAGGTTAAAAAAATGATCAAATTCCTTTACGTTATAAATGGATATCCCCATGAATGTCGGCGAAAAGTAAACGTCCAAGTGTTTTTTGGTTGTTTATATCCTACCATGTGAAGCAATGTTGTCCTAGACATGATTTAGCGAATAAAAATTCTAAACTAATTTTCAGCATCTTACGGGTGCATTAAATAAGCTGCTGAAATGAACTCAGTCAAAGCAATATGGCGCGTACATTTTTACAGCAAATGTCTAAATTTTCACTCGCAAAATGATAAGTAGACTGAGGCGCGTTGGAAATACTGAGTCAGAATGCATGATTTACCAATAAATCAGAAGCGGCACAAAAATTGACGTTCTCGTTCAGCATTTTTTGCGGTAAATTTTACCCACACAATTATTAATCACATTGATGAAACTGTTGACACATAGTCACTGGCAGTGACGAATGTGATGACTAGCTGACTAGTTGTCGAATCGGTCACAATTTGTAAGTCGACCATTAGTTGTATCTCGGTTGTAAATCGATTGCGAATCAAAACCGTTCATAACACGAATGGATGTTTTATATTGGCTCCACCTCTTGCGCTTTTTTCGTTGCAATTTAGTCGTTAATAAGACGATTGGTACAAAGGGCACAACATTCAATGTAGTCGCATTTAAATTATAGGAACTTATTAACGTCCAAGTGTGTTGCTTGGGTGTTTATTGTTATGATAGTTTATGTCATTCTGATTTACTTTTCCAAAGACACCAACTTAATAAGTTATCGGGGGGAGTGACACTAGTTTTGCCAAGCCGAAAAATTACAAAAAAAAGTCGGAAAAAGACTAAAAAAACTGTAAACACCACCTAGTGGCAGAATTGCGAAACAAGTGTTAATTTTTATGTAAGTTTATGTCATACTGAACAACTTTACCGAAGACACCAACTTCGTAAGTTATCAGGATTCTGAGCTATGAAATTTCTAAAATTTTCATATTCACTAGCGCTGCCCTGTGGAGGAATTTTGAACTTCGCAACTCATCGTCAGTAAGTTATTGGCGTACCCAACAACTTTTCCGAAGACACTATCCTTCCAAATTATCAGGGTCTTGAGCTGTCGCATATCGTAACGTTTGCTTGACAACCTGATATGGTTTCTGTAGTGCAATTTAGCATCAAACTGTTGATGGTCCCTCTAGCGGCCAAGTTGCCAAATAATCCTATGAACCAAAGTTCTAAATGGTAGATCTTATCATACCCTAAAACTTTGCCGAAGAAAGTATTGCGCTAACTCTTAACACACCCGAGATAATAAGCCATACCCCCAAAAGGCCGAAAACCTATAAGCTCTTAGTCTCCTATTAAGCGGATTCCTATTGCGCCCCCCGACCAGTGATCTTATAAGAGTCTCGACTGTATATACAAAGTTATAAAATAGGTTGAAAGAGACTGGCCAGGGCCAGGGATAAAACCCAGTGCCCAGTAGTAATCAGGAACATTAAACATCAAACCACAAAGTCCGTCAAATGAATCAGAGCCTTAATTCAATAAAGCTTTCAACAACAGTATAGTAAAATTTCCACAACTGTCGTATACACAATATTTGCGCCGATAAATAAATAACGTATGATGAACATCTAGCTACGCCTCTGACAACATCACGATTGGTAAACCCTAAAAATTTTCTTACGCCCCGTTGTTGATCCTCATTATCATATGCTCGATCATTATCCTCGTTTCGTTCCAACTACTTTGCGTGGTCTCCCAAAAACCAAACTGTCGTTAATTTATTCTTCATCATCACTTCGTCGTCGTCGTCGTCGCCGTCGCCGTGGACCGAGCCAGTGCCAAATCGGACCAGAATGGTCATTCTTCTTTTTAATGCCAGAAGCCACATGGCCATGAAAAATCATGAAGTTAGAGCCGCCGAATGCCTATCCTTGTTGCAAAAACATGAAACTCCCTCAATACGAGTTTCTCCGGTGGTCACTCCGGTGGCCAAAACAGAACATTGTGGTCAACTCTTCTATTTAATGCCAGAAGCCACATGGCCATGAAAAATCATAAAGTTAGAGCCGTCGAATGCCTATCTTTATTGCAAAAACATGAAACTCCCTCAATACGGATATCTCCGGTGGTCATTCCGGTAGCCAAAACAGACCAGAATGGTCAATTGTTCTATTTAATGCCAGAAGCCACATGGCCATGAAAAAACATGAAGTTAGAGCCGTCGAATGCCTATCTTTGTTGCAAAAACATGAAACTCCCTCAATACGGATTTCTCCGGTGGTCACTTCGGTGGCCAAAACAGACCATTGTGGTCAATTCTTCTATTCAATGCCAGAAGCCACATGGCCATGAAAAATCATAAAGTTAGAGCCGTCGAATGCCTATCTTTATTGCAAAAATATGAAACTCCCTCAATACGGATATCTCCGGTGGTCATTCCGGTAGCCAAAACAGACCAGAATGGTCAATTCTTCTATTTAATGCCAGAAGCCACATGGCCATGAAAAATCATGAAGTTAGAGCCGTCGAATGCCTATCTTTGTTGCAAAAACATGGAAGTCCCTCAATACGGGTTTCTCCGGTGGTCACTCCGGTGGCCACATAAGACCACAATGTCCAACAATATTTTTACATATCACAACAATATGGAGCATGTAAAATTATTGAGATTTCATCATGAGTTAACCAAAGCAGATGTGTTTAGTGCGGAAAACCGTTCAATTTCGTTACAGTCAACTCGTTGGCCATCTTGTGGGATCCCTGGAACCGGTTCCAGAAGGACGGGACATAACCAGAAGCATACAGAAATAGTTCTCGACAGATTGTATTATGGCCTAAAGAAGTTTGATGCAAAAACTTCTATCCTGTAAATAATATGAATGTGCTTTCTAGCACATTATCGTGAAAAACATTACTTTCCGGATGTTGCGGATTTCCGGAACTGGTTCTTAAGAATTAGTCAATATTAATGTCTTTAATCAAAGTCCACGTGAATACCTTTCCAACGATTCTTGAACGGTCCTGATTACTTGTTTGGTTGCAAAGTTATAGCTTGCCAAAGTTAGGGTCTCTAAAGCGGCATTTTTCAGTTGAAGCAGGTTCCCGGTGGCCACAGTGACCAAATCCGGAACTCTCCGGGGGTTTCGAAAACTAGACATGTGTGGCTTTCATTTGGGCCAAAGAAAATCAAAATCGGCCCAGCCACTGATTTTTGAGAGCCGTTCAAAGTTTGGGGTCAAAAATGACCCCAGGGTCTTATTTGTATCTTTTTTTTAGGGACTAAGGAAGGTTAAACTTAATGGCGTACCGGGAGGAAATTTATTATCATTTTCCAGTGCAACTTAGTAAATCTTAGATTCGGACCGCCATTACAAAAACTAACTCAAATCTGAGTTCGCTTTCAATCTATAACAAGATTCAATTAACGGTAGAATTCAACTATTTGTACTTGGAAGCTCCCCAACAATACCCGAGGCCGAGAATCGCCCTTTACAGCAAACAGCAATGACAGCCATCTCGGGAAAATATGCTCCATAATTGCTCAAATCGGCATGCAATTGATCGACAATTTCTCGTGATTCCCTTGACCTCATTAGAACGGCAATTGGCGTTGGAAGTTGCCCTTTATAGCTAGCTGTGCAACAGCTATCTTGACAATTGGAGCAATCGAAAGCGAACTGGACGTTGCTTCCAGCAATTTACTGTTAGGACTGGCAATAGAAGCAAAAACGAACATCAATTTGGCATCTGGAAAAAAAATAGCAAACCGTTGTTGATTGAATTGTGTTACCAATTTTCCACAGACAGCAGCAGCCTCAGGATTGTTGGTAATTGAAGGGGTGTTTCTGGTTAATAAATTAGAACTGGCAATGTTCTTGCTCAAATAATTCAATATTCAATTGATTTTTTACTTGAAATATTTTAATTAGGTAAATAGTGCAAAAACAGAGTGAAGTGAACAAAGCTGACCTGTTTGTAACTCGTCAGTTTTACATCACACGATGATGTCTGATAAGATTCGTAGGGTTGGCTCGTTTTTGTGCTCGCGGTTATTGTTGGTATAACAATAGGAACGTTCGATTGACATGTCGGGTGTATCGGTAAAAAACACATTGGCTTTTCTGTTTCCTGGTGATGCCGCGCAACCAGCCGTGATGGATATGGTGCGTTTTGTCAAAACGCTCAACGGCGACCCGTCGTTGATGGATACAGCGTACAAGATTTCAGACGAGAAGTCCGTTTTCATCCGCTTTAAATGCGAAGAAGCGATGAATTTTGTGCTCGCCAACAATGAAAAGTCACTTCCTTTCCATTATTCCAATGTCAATAAGGTGACTGTCCGTATGTCAATAGCAGGGAATACACGCTACGTGCGCGTGTTCGATCTACCTCCAGAAGTATCCGATGCGGATCTAGCAGCAGTTATGCAGAGGTACGGGAAAGTGAAGCGTACTGTACGTGAACGATTCCCGGCCGAATACGAACTCGACATGTTCACTGGTGTCCGTGGTCTTTACATGGACATTAGTATGGGACAAATATCAAATCCTCGCTCCAGTCAACTTTTTAGATCCCATTTAGGTCCCATATGAACTGTGCAAAATTTCAGCGCAATCGGTGAAACTATAATTTAGCGCAAGCGGTTCAAAGTTTCCATAGGATTTACTATGGGAAAAGTTACACTTTCAGATAAAAAATCCCAGAGGTCGTCCCTTGTCTCCTTAATTCAAATCGATCAATGTTTCTTGTAGAAAAATCAATTATAAAACTTTCCTTCGAAGACCGCAAAACAATTGGATGCTTGTGGAAAAAGTTATTGATTTATTACCGATTAGTGATCCAATGAACGGCTTTTTGTTTTGTTTTATTAGCAGCACTGTAGCTGCTGCCTTGGCTGCTGCTGTTTCTGGGGGTGGTGATGCCTCCCGCCACCCCATGCAACAACGGCAGCAGCAGTGCTGCTGATAAAATAAAATAAAAAGCCGTTCGTTGGATCACTAATCGGTAATAAATCAATAACTTTTTCCACAAGCATCCAATTGTTTTGCGGTCTTCGAAGGAAAGTTTCATAATTGATTTTTCTACAAGAATCATTGATCGATTTGAATTGAGGAGACAAGGGACGACCTCTGGGATTTTTTATCTGAAAATGTAACTTTTCCCATAGTAAATCCTATGAAAATTTTGAACCGCTTGCGCTAAATTATAGTTTCACCGATTGCGCTGAAATTTTGTACAGTTCATATGGGACCTAAATGGGATCTAAAAAGTTGACTGGAGCGAAGATTATTATTATTTTTTCCATACAAGCGTGTACCATACTAATGGACATAGAAAAGGAGATTCCGGATATTCTCTATTTCCGCAATCGGAAAGGTAGAATATATTACGAAGGTGTAAAATTGAAGTGTTTTGCCTGCAAGTCAGATACGCATTTGAAGAAAAGTTGCACAGTAGTGCGAGAACGACAGTGCGCGAAAGCGCAGAAGCAGTCGACGGCAGTGCTTGAAACTGCATATCTAGAAGAAGAAGAAGATACAGGCGCATCTGTCACTGCAGCAGCAGTGGTCGTAGCGGATTCACACAACAACGAAAAGAAACACCGGAAAACAAAGAAGATGGATGCTAAGCGGCAACGGTCGTTCGATACGGATCGAGATTTGGACGTTGCGGACAACCAGACACATATTGTGCCTTGCAAGATAAATCCGCGAAACGCGTTTGTCTTCTTCTTTCCCATCAAGTTGCCAAAATATGACCGCACCACTATGAGCAGCAGATGGTCAAAAATTCTGTATGCGGCGCTTATATCAAATCCACATGAGGCTGCGGCGATATGGCCGCGAGGAAATGCACGCGATACAGACGCAATGACGAAATGAAAAAGTGAAGCCGCATTTTCCTGCAGCATGATCTATTTATCATCTATATTCTTTTACAAAGCCGATGAGGTGATGAGTATGCATATATTAGTGGAACAATGTCGCGATAAATATTCTTACGATTTCTGGCCACCTGAGTTGCCATTGTGCTAACTTTTGTTTTGATATGAACAGCCTGAAGGCTGCTGCGATGCTGCTGGCTGGGTGACAGTATCTGTTCGGTTTTGACATTGCGTCTGTATAGCGGGTATCTCCTAGCGGCCATATCGCCGCCGCTCAATGTGGATTTATTATGAGCGCCGCAATAAAAGGAAGAATAATATGAAGCCGTCGTTGAGCGAAAGTGATGATAGTAGCTTGGTTGTCGTACCCGATGCTTCTCCCAACAAGTGTAGGGTGCGAATTCCAACCTACGAATGGATCTCGGATGAAACAGAACGGCAATCGACAATCGAAGAGGATAAGCAGAGGATCGCCATCGTAACCAATACCCCGGTGGATGAAATAGATTTTTATCATGATTAGTTTTTGTTTTTGGTTTATTTTTTATTATATTTTTGTATAACGAAAAAATCAAAGAATCGGCTCCGTGAAGTGTTGCACACGCCTGAGCCTACCAAATAAATATACCGTAAAACGGGGTATCATTGATCAGCGGGGTAACATTGATCGGCTTGACCGACCTCATGAAATGTTCAAACACGCATTTTACATTGAATCAGTTTCTGCTATCGAATGGTATATCGTAATCTACTTACATTTAGCTATTGAATGACATGCAATTTATAAAAATTGAATTTCATAAACATTGAAATAAATCGAATTTTCCATAACTGTGTTTTTTAACGCAATGAGATACATTGTCAAACATTCATGCGTGGCGTGAATATTAGATACAATATGAGAATAGAAATCACTGTATTACTTCAATATGATATCCTACAGTTGGATTGAATAAACAAAACTTTAATGGAAACGTTTTTTTTCATAAAATATACGATTTATTAAAAGTAGCCTATAAATTTCATAAGCTATTGCCTACCTTTAGGCGTTATTCGCGGTTTGGAGGATTTTAATTCTGAAATAGCTCAAAAAGTACATAACTTGTAAGAGTTTGGACAACATATTCAAAATCAGCGACCCCGAATTTAGTAAGTAAGGATATTTTCAACACAAACGAACATTGATCACTGACATGATCAATGTTACCCCAAATCAACAAAATCAAAAATTAGATTAAAAAGCCTATTTAAACATGTTTTCAAGTTTTACAATACTTTTTCGAGTAGCTTAACACATACTCAGAGGGCCAGTACTTGTTTTAAAAATATAAAACATGTAACGTTTGCTTTAACAAGAGAATTATTCAAAAAAGATCGAAAATTCTGATCAATGTTACCCCGGATTACGGTACTAGTTAAAAAAAAGATTCGTAGGGACTCGAGGGTGTTCCTGATATTCAAACTACGCACATCACTCGATCCAACATCGCATTGATCAATCGTATTTATTCGGAAATCCGTATTCGTGCATAATCTGCCATAGCTGTTCTCAATCGATTGTATCATATGCCGATTTAAAATCGATGAACAAGTGATGTGTGGGAACGTTGTATTCGCGGCATATCTGCAACATCTGGCGGATGGCGAACATCTGGTCCGTTGTAGCACATTCACCCATGATTCCAGCCTGATATTGCCCCTCGAATTCTCTTGCAATCGGTAATAAAAGGCGGCATGAAATTTGAGAGAGTATCTTGTAGGCAGCGCTCAGTAGTAGTTTTTTTTTTTTTAAGATGGAACACACGATACCTTCTATCCATTCCTCCGGTAATACTTCCTCCTCTCAAATCTTGATAATGACCCAGTGCATCTCTCGCACCAGTGCTTCTCCACCATATTTTAAAAGCTCCCTTGGTAGTTGATCTGCTCCAGCGGCTTCAACCGGCCAACCTCCTCCTCATTCTCTTGGAAATTAAGGACCGGAAATCTTTCATCCTGCCCACGTTCTCCTAGATCTGTTACCACACTACCTTCGGTGCTTGCAACATCGCCATTGAGGTGCTCATCGTAATGCTACCGCCACCTCTCGACCACCTCACGCTAGCACGTGAGAAGATTCCCGTGATATTCCCTCGATTATCTCGGTACTTGTCGGCTTGTGGCACAAAGCCTCTGCGTGAGCTTCACGTAGAGCTTTCGTGTGTCCTTAGCGCGGCAGAGCTCTTTCGTCACTTCGCGATCTCGATCTTCCTGCTGGCGCTTCTTGATCCGGAAGATTGAGTTCTGCCTGTTCCGCGCCTGTCTGTAACGTGCCTCATTCGCTCTCGTACGGTGTTGCAGCATTCTCGCCTATGCTGCATTCTTCTTGTTTTTCAACTGTTCACATTCGCCGTCGTACCAGTCGTTTCTGTGATTCGGAGTCGCGAAGCCTAGTGCTGTAGCCGAGGGACTACCTATGGCGGATCGGATGTCCCTCCAGCGGCGTTCGACTTCGACGCGTGGTGATAACTGTCGAAAGTTTTGAGCGCATGCATACAGCTACTAAGTAGTGATCCGCACGGAAACAAATCTGATCCTATTTTTATAATTCACAAATCATAAAACATAAAGGTTTGTCATTTTATGAAATCATGATCACAAATCATAATTTCATAAACTGAGCAACTACTATCATGATTCGTTGCAACAATTTTTATGAACTCGACCTCATGAAAATTTTCAAGCGTTACGCGCACTCGCACACCTGTCAAAACGTGGTCATTCAGTGTGTGGTATCGCTGGCGAATGGTGACAAAAATGTAAAAAGCCATTATTTAAATGGGAATATAGGTTTGAATAATTATTGTATTGTTCCTTTTTTGTGTTCTTAGTGGTCTAGCGTGGAATCGTGAAAACATTCTCCCAAAGAAACTGTAAGTAAAAAAAGTGCAGTAAAGGTTTTCTTACGTTTTTTTTACTCATTCCTTAAGTCTATTGCACGCCATCGTTCTCGTTTCAGCTCCGTCCAATTCCGTTCCGGCTTCCTTTGGTCGAGTTCCGCCGTGAAACGACACCAGCTCCATCCCGACTACATCTTTCCGTTCTTGTCGGCTGCATAAAACGGCGTAGGCACCGTCCCGACAGCGTCCGGTTACATTATTGTTCCGGCTCCGTTTAACGACGCGTGAGTAAAAAAAAACTCTTGAAAATGTCTTCTAAATGAGAGTGAAAAAAATATTTCTAAGTAACATTCGATTGCACGTCATCGTTCTCATTCCAGCTCAAACGGCTGCAGCTTTTAATCCTCGCCTGGATCCGTCCAATCCCGCAGCACCGTTCCGACCGCATCCATCCGTTCACGTTTCGGCAGCATCAAACGACGCAGGCACCATTCCGACAGTGTCCGATTCCTGTGCCGGCTCCGTTTAACGACGCCGACTTTGCTCCAACTGCATACAGCCGGGCCTCTTCATTATTCGCCCCGTACCTATTGGACCCCGTTCCGGCTCGGTCAAATAACAGAATAGCACTGACCCTGTTCTGACTCCAAAAATTCCAAAAACTGTTTTAAATAAATGATACATCAACTAGAAAATCTATCAAATTCATAAGCGATGAGCACCCGAAACCATGACTCGAAATCTCCAAAACATGATTTAACTTCATGGTCCTATAAAATCTGTCAGATTCATTAGCGATGCGCACCCGGAACCATGATTCGAAATCTCAAAAATATGATTTAGCATTATGATTTCAGGAAAAAAAAAATAACGCATTGGTAGCGTTACGAGACAATGGATCATACTATCATGATCATAAATCATGGTGTATTTTTATAAAACGAAAATGTACTAGGCTCATGAAATCGTGAGTCGTTTTTATGATTTTTGGGAGCAGAATATTACCCGTGCGATTCTATATTCGCACTGCGGTATGTGCGGACATTGGTTATATCTGAGAAGAATTTACTGTCGATTAGAACGTGGTCGATTTAATTTTCTGTTTGATGGTCGGGTGATCTCCAGGTGCTTTATTAAAATCTTTGCGGGGAAGAAAGTGCTTCGGACTACCATACCACGGGAGGCTGCAAAGTTTGCGCATTTCTGACCGTTATCATTCGATACGGCGTGCAGGCTGTTCCGCCTGATCACCGGTCTGTACATTTAATCCCTTCCTACCTGCGCGTTCATGTCGCCGACAATGGTTTTCACGTCACGTGGCGTGCAACCATTGCATGTTTGCTCTAACTGCGCGTAGAATGCTTCTTTCTCGGTGTCAGATCTCCCTTCGTGTGGGTGCACGTTGGTGATGATGTAGTTGAAGATACGGTCTCTCAACATGCACATCTTTGCGTTGATCGCATCTTTCTCAACACTATAAATCCTGTTCCCAGTTCATTGGTGATGCTTTGCTAGAAGGTAATCCATCGATGCCCGCTTTTCCACACTTTCTGTCCACTCCAACAAAGTTCCGGCAACGCCATCATGTTGAAGTTGTGGGGATTTGAATAATTCGTCGTACATTCAGAGCCGTAGCGTGCGGTTGGCCAGGTTGGCCCCCCACCAAGGGCGTCAGCTTCAGAGTGGCACCAAATCGGCATAAGGCTAGAAAGAAACAAGATGATGCGATTGTTTTCTTGTATGTTATCAAGATTTCACTAATTTCTAAGATTGATAATGTTTTCCAGGTTCTTTCTCTAAAATTAGGATTTCTCTTTTTTATATATATATATTTATCATAATTATAACACCGCTAGACATCATGGTTTCCCATAGCGGAAATCATCATGGCTACAGGTCGCAAGCCCTGGTAAAGTGTGGAACGTTTTGATGGCTATGATCCCTGACCATCATGTAATCAAAATCCCAGGGATACTCAAGTGACCATACTGTTGGGTTGTGGGGGTGCATATATTGACAAGCATTGCTATGGATCTTTAGGGCTGAGTAGGAGCGGAGAACGGATCTACGATTGCTGAATTGCGATTATACCTACTGGTATAGTCGTGAATCAACAGTGGTGGCGCCGCTTTTCGCTTGTGTTCGGCCTTGGTAGTTTGTTTAGGCGGTGCGGGTAGGTCTATAACAGAGCGTTCATGATTAACAACAAATTTAATCATGATTAATCATTGATGATTAAAATTTTTAATTCAGTGATTATTGATTATGATTAATGATTAATTTGATTTTGAGGATGATTAAAGATTATGATTAATGATTAAATTTGTTTTTATCTGTGATTATTGATTATGATTAATGATTAAAATGGCTCATTGATTAAAATTCATGATTAATCATGATTAATCAATCACAAAAACTGGAAGTGATTAAAATATATTTGTTGTTTAAAATATTTTTGAAGTTTCAAAAGTAAAAGGTAACTTTGTCTGGGAGGTTTTTGAAAGAAAAATAATAAATTATAATATATAGAACAGCATTTAAACCAACTTTTATTGAATAATATATTTTATATGATGAATCATTTTTGGTGATGAATGATTAATGATTGATTAACTTTTTTTCTTATGATTATGATTACTGATTAATGATTAAATTGGGAAATCAGTGTGATTAAGATTAATGATTAACCCATATCCGCCCAGCGTCCTATTTATAGGACAGATGCCCCGAACGCCCAGCGTCCTATAAATAGGACAGTCCTTTTAATGTGAATATCTCCAGAATTATGCAAAATTTTAGAATACTTTCTTCAGAGAAGATGTTCTCCACACCCATACCTTGCTCATAGTAGACAATATAGTTTGTGACTGGTTCACTAGGTGGCGTAAACGATGCTGCAAAGATTACATGTTGCCACGATCTATGAGCTACATTTCCAATGCGAAAATAATTAATTTCCCTGGAATCTTGACAATAATTAATGATTTATAGTTCATTTCTTCGGCAGAGTTATTTATCAATACATACAAAAGTCAATTTATGTAAAATTGTATGTTTATATGCTTGTATGTTTATATGTTTGTCTATTTGTATGTTGATATGTATGTACGTATGTATATATCTATCAATGTACCGGCATAACTCTGGAATGCGTCAAGAAATTTCAATCAAATTTGGCATACACATTTCTTAGGATGTGGATGTGGTAGTAGGGTTATTGGAATTCAAGATGGCGGCTTAGGTTCCAAGATGGCGGTCAAAACTCCAGAATATATGCTTTTTAACGGCAATGCTGCTTCGGATACTATGCAATATGGGTATCTATCGATCGGGCTGGATGAGTAGAAGTCAAAAATCGATATTTAACGCCATTTTTAAAAGCTTTGGCGACGACTGTTTGGCAGACTTTTTGGGTATTTTTGTGGCGTTTCAGTCTTTTCGGGGATCAAAAACAACTATATGTTTTCTATTTCCAACGTTTCGATCCTTATTGGATCTTCTTCAGGGAATCTGTAATTTTATTGGACGTTTACATTGGTTTTTAACACATTACGCAACACTTAACACATACCGAATAAGTTGTTGTTTCTTCGTCTAGTAGTTGTTTTTTGAAACATTTTAACTGTCATTCCTTGTTTTTGCTATAAGAAGTTATTGTTAATTAAGGAATACCTAATTGTCACTTACTACTTACAAATTTGTCCGTTTTTAGGAACCGGAAAAACCTTCAAATTTCGAAAAACTGATTTGGTAGTCTGAACCCGGACCGCAATCCACTACTTTTGCGTATAGTTTTCAAAATGACAGTTTAAAGTTCGTTCTATTCGTGTGTTGTATGGTCGGTTATAATTGTGTCAGTGTGGTTGGTTCGTGTTATGTTTACATTGGTTCTGTTTTGGTTATTCGTTCTCGTTCTTTTTAGGTTTGTTATAGAGTGGAGTAGACCAGCGTAGACTACGTTCAGATTGTCTGTGTCAGTACGTTTGTTTACCGTGTGTGGCGTGTTGTATATGTAACAGCTTTCCAAGATGGGAAGATTTGATGGTTTTTGTGTCCTATCTAATATCTTTACATCGTCTAGTCTGAATACATGGTCATTTTCTGCTGCGTGGTCTACTAGCGCTGTCTTTTCTCTAATACTAATGATCGCTGCGTCCAGGACACACCAATTCGGACGCAGCGATCATTAGTATTAGAGAAAAGACAGCGCTAGTAGACCACGCAGCAGAAAATGACCATGTATTCAGACTAGACGATGTAAAGATATTAGATAGGACACAAAAACCATCAAATCTTCCCATCTTGGAAAGCTGTTACATATACAACACGCCACACACGGTAAACAAACGTACTGACACAGACAATCTGAACGTAGTCTACGCTGGTCTACTCCACTCTATAACAAACCTAAAAAGAACGAGAACGAATAACCAAAACAGAACCAATGTAAACATAACACGAACCAACCACACTGACACAATTATAACCGACCATACAACACACGAATAGAACGAACTTTAAACTGTCATTTTGAAAACTATACGCAAAAGTAGTGGATTGCGGTCCGGGTGCAGACTACCAAATCAGTTTTTCGAAATTTGAAGGTTTTTCCGGTTCCTAAAAACGGACAAATTTGTAAGTAGTAAGTGACAATTAGGTATTCCTTAATTAACAATAACTTCTTATAAAGGGTGAGTCGTTAATTATTGTGCCACCCTACCTTCAACTGATTCGCAAATTGTCTACAGTTGACGAAATGAAACCAAATTTTTACAGTAGTTTAGTATATGTATGTATTTCAACTTTTTGGTATAGGTTCAAATTTAGGATGCGTTTTAGTGAAATTCAAGACATTTTCAATTAACGCGCTCCATGTGGACATGTTCAGGCTCCACTTGAAACAAATAATTAAAGCTATCTGGTTTGTTTATGCGCATCGTGCCTGATTTTCACCCTTCTCCAAGCTTATGTTTCACTGACTATCGTTCCTGAAACCTATTGACGAACATTAAGATGATTCGATAATGTATATTCATTAATCATTCCAAGGCGCGATACCATGATTTTTGATTTTAGCATGTGATTGTACAACATCTTTTTAAGAACTGTTAACTAAATTAATTCTGTATCGACCGAAATCTCACTGATAACTGCACAAGTCATTATATGTAAACAGTAAACTATAAGGAGAAACTGTGCAAAATTTGGTTGATTTTTGTGAAGTATGAAAAAAGTTACGTTAGTTTGAAAATGGCACAATAATTACCGACTCACCCTTTAGCAAAAACAAGGAATGACAGTTAAAATGTTTCAAAAAACAACTACTAGACGAAGAAACAACAACTTATTCGGTATGTGTTAAGTGTTGCGTAATGTGTTAAAAACCAATGTAAACGTCCAATAAAATTACAGATTCCCTGAAGAAGATCCAATAAGGATCGAAACGTTGGAAATAGAAAACATATAGTTGTTTTTGATCCCCGAAAAGACTGAAACGCCACAAAAATACCCAAAAAGCCATTTTTAAATCCAAGATGGCGGACCATAATTCAAGATGGCGGCCACGGAATGAGAGTTTGAGCTATGATACTATGCAATATGGGTATCTATCGATCGGGCTTGATGAGTAGAAGTCAAAAATCGATATTTAACCCTATTTTCGAATCCAAGATGGCGGACCATATCCAAGATGGCGGCCACGGAATGGTAGTTTGAGCTATAATACCATGCAATATGAGTATCTATCGATCGGGCTTGATGAGTAGAAGTCAAAAATCGATATTTAAAATAATTTTAAATCCAAGATGACGGACCATATTCAAGATGGCGGCCACGGAATGAGAGTTTGTGCAATGATCAGGGATGAGAAATGTACTGGAAAAACGGTTACCGGCTGTACATTTGACATTTTCCCACACGAACATCATAGGCCCAGCCAAACTCAAACTGTTCGAAAAATAAATGCATAACATTTTTTTTCCTGCAGCCGTCTTCCTCGAAACGGTTTCCAAGCGCGAGAGCGCCAGTACTCGAGCATAATGACGACAAAAATTTCTGTCTCTCCCGTTTTCGCATTTTTCTGCGTTTCGAACCGCTTCTAGACAAACTTCTTTACATGCATCACAAAGCTAGGAGTGTGCTCTAGCTATTTGTGCAACTCGATTAAATTATTTATTAAAACAAGTGAGCTATTGACATTTTTCGCAATCACCCGCCTCAGCATGACTGCTCAAAAAATATTTTCGTGGGGAAGCGAAAACCATCAAGCGTCTGCTTGACTGCCGTCGGCGCGGCGTCTGATGGTATTGGTGCTGCCGTTGTTTTGTTTTTATTTTACTGCCAGTATCGATGAACGGAAAAGAGAAAAAAGTATTTTTGCCATCCCTGGCATTGATGCCATGCAATATCTATCGATCGGGCTTCATTGGTAGAACTCAAAAATGAATATCCGACGCCATTTTGAAATCCAAGATGGCTGACCATATCCAAGATATTCAAGGTATCTATCGATCGGGCTTCATGAGTAGAAGTCAAAAATCGATATTTGGCCCTATTTTTAAATCCAAGATGGCGGACCATATTCAAGATGGCAACCATGGAATGGTAGTTTGAGCTATGATACCATGCAATATGGATATCTATCGATCAGGCTTGATGAGTATGGTAGGGTAGTGGGTAGGGTAAACGGTGGAGAAGGCGGTCTAGTAGAAGGTTTGGGTGAAGGATACAGTAGAGGGAGTGGAGTAGAACGTTAGGGTAGAGGATAGGGTAGACGGTAGGGAAGTGGGTAGGATAGAGAGTTGGGTTGAGGGTGCGAAAAGGTTAGGGTAGAGAGTAGGGTAGACGGTACGATTAAACACAATATAGACTAGAGGGTACGGTTAAGGATAATGCAGTGGTTATGGTAGAGTATAGGGTATGGCAGATGGTAGGGTTGAAGGTTATGATAGAGGGTTGGAATAGAGGGCAAAGAAGACA
Source organism: Aedes albopictus (assembly GCF_035046485.1). NCBI lineage: Eukaryota > Metazoa > Arthropoda > Insecta > Diptera > Culicidae > Aedes > Aedes albopictus. The sequence continues at coordinate 367,617,234 of NC_085137.1, forward strand.
GTAAGGTAGAGGCTAGAGAGTGGGGTGAAGAATTGAGATGAGATTAGATGAGCTGAGGTTTTTTTTTCGAGATACCTTCAGGAATTGTTTCCAGGATTTCTTCAGGTGTTCCCTTCGAAAATCTTCCCAGGTTTATTCCAAGGATACTTTCAGATATTGCTTCCGAGATTGCTGTGATTCTTTTAGTTATTCTTTTCTGCAATCCTTCTGGGATTTGTGCTGGAATTCTTTCAGAGATTCCTTCCCGGATTCCTGCAGTGACTCTCTAAGGGATTCCTCCCGAAAGAAAAATATGAAAATATATAGATTTTTTCCGAGATTTTTTTCAGGCAATCCTAGATCATAGAGACATCTTCTATGGTTCTTACAGGAATACCTGCTCAGCTTTTGACCGGCAGGACCAGAAGTCATCAGGAATCATGATCATCTCTCTAAGAATTCCATCAGGTATTCTTTACAGGATTCCTTCACGAAAAACTTCGGAGTTTTCTGCTAGATTTGCTTTAGAAAATCCTGAAAGGATTCTTTCAGAAATTTTAACCACCGTTCTTTCATGGAATTACTTTATAGATTCATTTTAGTATATTTTCAAAGAGTTCTGGCGAAACATATTCAGAGAATCCTAATGGAATTCTTGCTACGAGCCGGGATCCTTGCTCGGAATTTATACAGCAATTCCTCCCGGGATTTCTCCTGTGATTATTTCAGGGATTCCTATCAAGCTTTGAGCTGAGATTCCCTCAGAATTCTACCAGATATGCCTCTCAGAATTGCTTCAGTAAGTCCTCTCGGGATGCCTTCAGAGATTTCTACCGGGAACGTTCTACTCCCAGCGTTATGTTTTTCACACTTTTGTATGTAATTCCAAATTGCAATTGTAGGCCGAATAAAATTGAATTTTTGGGTGGTTGTAACATTGATAGTGCCCAGACTAGCACCATTAAACCCACATATTGTTCACGAATAAAAAATCATGGAGTAGTGCAAACATAAGTGGAGAGGCCGTGTAGAGTATATCTGGTTGAAATTTTGTATCAAAACATGGAATGATGATGAACCTGGGCGTGTTAGTGGAATACCTGTAAGTACGAGACACTGAAGACGACATTATAGTTGAGGTCGAAATACGTATCTGTCAAAGGATACAAATTAAAAGGAACAGTATTTAATACGATTTTCTTTTAAAAACATGCAACATTTCTGAAAAGTTTACGTATGGTGAGTACGTAAAGAGAGTTTGTGGGGTACTAAAGGAAAACTCAATTACTTTATTAGAAATCATTATCTGTGTAAAATCTAACTTCTACAGTATTTTAACGTTTGGTTATGCTACACATAGTGAGCACTCTTTATTTGATTTGTTACAAAAAAATAAATTTAAAAAATGTTGAACACTGCAGTCGAAACTACATGAAATTACAAGGATCATACATTGCATACTTTTAGGCGTTTATCGGGTTATATTTCTGCCCCAATTTAAAAGTTCTTTTTCTATTCTTTTTGAGTGGTTATCATCTCTCTCACTTGTTTCGAGCTGTATTGTATCTATACGGATCAGAATATAACGATAGCGTAGAATTTGTGCTGAAATAGAGCTCGAGAAAATTATCAGATATTGAAGACCTACAATGAAGAATTTTTTTGGAACTACACCATAGACTTCCATTTTTTTCGTCAAATCATGTTTATTTTATTGGAACTTGACCTTTGATAACAAAATTATTTGAAGATTTGAATTGTGAGACACCTTGGGCGTTAACGGGTTAATGATTAAATGAGAAATTTTTGTGATTATGATTAATGATTTTTGATTAATCTTAATCATTAATCATTATTCATGATTAAATTTATGATTAATCATTAACGCTCTGGTCTGTAAGTACTTCGTACGTGCAGTGCGTACGGCTTCAGCATTGTGGTTACTTGGTTAGTGCAGGATAATTGGGTTTGGGACTGAAGGGGTCGTCATTGATTCTGCCGACACCATTGAGTGCTCATTGGTGGCGGTTGTGTTGGTGACGATTTATTCAGCTTTATAATCTCATTTATGCCACGCACAGACTTTGGGAAGAGGGACTGCTTTGTAATGCAGGAGAGGGATTTAAACTATTCGTTACGAGTTGGGTGAGGTCATGCAGATAGAAGCAACCCAGGTGACCGTGCGGCTCGGGTCGTGATGGATGCATGAGTGCAGTGTGTGTGCGGGGTGCGCTGCCCTGTGGGTGCAATTGAGTCCGGTTTGGAGTGGAAGAGACCCTTCTCTATCCTAGATCGGTTTCGGTTGTACGGGCGGGGTAGTGTTTGTCTTATTTGTGACGTGTTGTGCGTGATTTGCGGCCCGAGCTGCGTGATTACTTGGGAAGTATTGTGCTCTGCAATCTAGATTTTGGTTTTAAGGTGAAGTTATGACTGGGCTGTGTTTTGGATTTGTTGGGCGCAGGTCGGGAGAGCTGGTGGCGGTTTGTGCTGGGGTGTTTGCTCGATTGGTTATTCACTGGTGGGCGCCAGCCGATCGACTTGTCGGCGCAGCCGGTCAATTGGTTCTTGGGGTTTGTGCTCTCTAGATTTGGGGCGTTGCTTCGTTGTATCTTCGCTTTAATGCTAATATTCCTCATTTGATTTAACTTACTGTTATGTACAGGTGCTTAACTCATTCTATTTCATAGATTGCCAGATTTAAGGGTAATGGTTCAATAGGGTGTTAGCAATCAGAGTGGATTAGAACGATTTGGCGCCTACAATACACCAACACTAACACACACACACACTCCAATACTTACACGCACACATGCATCTACAACTAGCTGTAAAAGACCAGTGGGCGGCACAATGATGCCTACCCAACAGTTGTAGGTGGGGTGTTTGGCTTAGCCACATGACTTGGTCCGGCAAGCCCATAAACATCAATTGGTAGACGTATTGCCTAGTGAAAAGACAACGCAGATGGGCGAATGCCAGGGGTTGCGTTAATAATAGCAGAACAGCGGGATATCGGAATAGCAGAATATTTATCATAATTATACCTGAGATTTCAGATAATTTTTAATTCAAAGAAGCTTTTTTATTTTTCTTTAATGAGCAAATGCCTTGAGGTTACTTCCGGTGATTTTGTTTGCATTCATTGTTAACAAAAGTATGTTAAATGAAAATGATTCGGACAATGCTCTTTCAGTTGATCTAATTGTTATTTCTCGTAAATGGGCTCAAATTATTGTAAATGTAATAGTAATTATTAGCTCAAAAAAAAAAAAAAAAAAAACAAAATAAAAATCTTTTAGGAGATTCTTTTTGAAATTCCTCGAAGAAAGTTATCTAGGAATTTATTTAGAATTTAGTGAAAGGGTCCCTTCCAATATTTCTACAAATATTTTATTCTTCCTTCAATAGAGATTCCTGCAAAAGGATTACTAGATTTCTTCAGCAATTACTCCTGCACAGATTCCATTAGAAATTACTACAGAGATTCTTTCAGAAATTGAATTTTCAGCAATTTTCAAAAAAATCTTCTATGGATTTCTTTAAGAATTCGACCAAAGTATCCATCAGAAGGTCGTCTATAGATTCCTTTAGAAAGAAGAAATCTCGCACATCGCTTAGAAAATCAAATTCAAAAAAATGTTCTATGCTCATTAGGGATTGATCCATAAATTACTGCTAGATTTCCACTAGGAAACCTTTCATGAATGTCCTCATTTATTCATCCATAAAATCAAAAATTTGGAATTGGTTAGATTGCCATTGCTATCTTCCATAATTTCTTCTGAAAGCCTTTCATGGGTTCTTTCATAAATTCTTCCAGAGATTTCTCCATAAAACCTTTTAGGATTTTTTTTAAATCCTCTAGAGATTCCTTGAGAAACTTTCAGGGATTCATTCAAAAAGTTCTCCAAGTATTTTTTTTTTCCAGAAATTCTTCCGTATAAATTATTACGGTCCATCAGGCATTTCTTAACAATCTGCTCCAGGCAAGAATTACTACATGAATTCCATTTGCAATCCATGCTTAAATTTCTCCTGGATTTTCATGAAGTATTCCTCTGAATATTTGTGCATGAAATCCTCCAGAGATTTTTGCTTTATTTCATTCAGTGATTTCAGCAGGCATTCTTCCAGAGATTTCAACAGAACAAATTGAAAACTGAAAAATTTCTTAGAGCTTTTCTGAGAAATATTTTGAATAAACCTAATAAATCTTTGGTAAAGTTATTGGAAAACTCTGGAAAAGCCAATTGAACTTATTGGTAAACTAAAACGTTTGAGGATTCCAAAAAAAGCCCTGAAACTCAATTAAGAATTCTTGAAAACAATTGAATAAAAATTATTGAAAAAAAGTACTGTAGAATTTCCAGAAGCATGCATCATTTATGTCAATAATCTGAAATGATGAATAATATGATTCTTGAAATGGTAAATGTAATCGTACTCTCGTACAAGTAAAACAAATTTTGGATAATGGTTTGGGCGACTACCATTAATTTAGAAGAAATACACGAATGCAAAACACTTTAAGAAAATTAAAAAAATCAAAGATGATTGTTTCTTTTAAAAGCCAAAATACAACTTTGAAAGAAATTAAAATGAATAGGTAACTAGAAACTTTAGCAAATGTCTAATTGTCGTGGGGTGCCAACCTGGATGCTTGCCAAGGGCGCCATGGGACCACGCTACGGCTCTGCGTACATTATACATCCTTTGAAACCAAGTAACTTGCAATTTCATGTTCCAAGTTTCCAAGTCCTTATTTCGTCGCGTGGGTCTTTGCCGATTGTATCGAGTCGTATTGGCTCCTATGTTATTCGTAATGGGGATTTGCACGGTTGCTTATTGGGCCTACGCCAACACTCCGGTTTCGCCGGAGGGTCATCGAGCCAGTTCTGTTTATCGCCCCAACCAACACTGGGGCGACCACGCTGATGAAGCTACCACCTTGGATCAAGCTGGGCGTGATGCAGCTTTTCTTACTCAGCCGCTGGATGTCAAAACAGACGCTGTTTGAGCCGCACCTCCTTGTTTAGCAGACGCTCGGATCTTACCTTCTCAATCTAGCTGAAGTTAGGTGCACAACACTTAAATCTAAGCACACAGCTCTCAGCTGGTGGTCTTCGTCATCGAATGACCGGGATTGACAGTAGCAACTCAGAAACCGCCTTCCGCCATCCAACAAACAATCGATACTATTCAGCGGCCGATATCTGCTCCAGCACCCAGCGTCGATCCGCTCCTGGGTAGCATTTTCGCATTCTCGGACATCTCGCCCGATGTAAGTTCCAACCAATCTGTCGCCAAGGATATCCCCGTCCAAATAATTCTGAACTATTCACGAAATTTTAAGTCACTTTATGTTATGCAATCGTAAGTTCTACACAGTGGCACACTTACCGACGAAGAAACTCCTTACATAACATCCCTCGAGGGCGTGTAATTTCCAGAAATGTCATACAGCGGCTATTCAAACGAAGCGCAAACCAATCAAGCAAACATGTAAAATGTTTTCAAAGAAATGGTCTGATTGCCCTACTCAGCACCTCTCCACACCACAGTCCAGCCCCTAACCGGAACGCTCTCGTGGTCCTCAGCGCTCTTGTTTGCTCAATATAATTTACTTCCAGTACGACGAGCAGCCGATCAGAATGGATTGTTCGTTTATCTTTCTTGATAACTTAATTTGAAAGGGATGTTCAACTACCCGGCCCCAATACACACATGGACTATTCAAAGAAAAATTCTATTCCGCTTAGGGAAATCCGCTTTTTTTTCTTCGTCTTGTCCAGTGACGGGTAAACGCATTTCCGCCGTCGTCGTCGTGGACTGTGGCCCAGAAGGCAAAGGTTTTCCAGCTCATTTGTTTGTCCCTCTCATCAATATTTCATCGAAACCAATAGAACTAAAAGTTTTCTATCGTTTACTGCAAATGCTACCACAGACTGACATACACACAGTCACACACCACATCGCCCGCGGCTATTGGGAAGGCGTCCACCGGGGGTTCGGTTGGGTTGTTTGATTGCATTTGCTTGTCGATGGCTTAAGTGGGATGGATTGGACTCGTTGGAATAACCACACAATCACAATTTCTGCAAGATTTTCCATCGATGTGGAAGGAAGGGGGTAGGTAACTGTGGTGCTGCTGTTTTATCGCAATTATTATCGTTATATGTATGTTGAAAATGGTGGTGGCTCTCCCAGCTCAGTGGGTTGCCGTCCAACTGTAAAACGAGAATCGTTCTAAAGACGATAAGACTTTGAAACTTGTTTGGTTCACGGTGCAGTAAGCTCAGAACGGATTCTGTTCCAGTTGGAACGAAATGCTATGAAAAATCGAAATGGTTGTATTCACTTATTTTGATGAATAATTTCGCAACCGCTGCACATCGCTTGTAGGAGTTATGTATGGGAATCGGGTACAGGTGATTTATTTATTAATTTAAACTGTCAATTATTGAGCCCATTTGCTCATGCCACGTAACCGGGGATTTTCAGTTGGTGTGAAACACAAGTAAGTTAGGTTGGTTTTTATTATGAAGTAGGCCGCATCGCATCAAGAAAAATGACAAAAATAATATAATTTTATTATATTAAATTTATGTTAAATAAATTTATGATTTACCCGAATTTGCTTCGGAATCAACAGCATTAACAAATTGAACAACATGACAAAAATTGCTTTTGTCTATCTACATAGCTTTTAATGCAGCCTTACGTCTATGGGGCTGTCCATAAACCACGTGGTCATTTTTTTTGGGACTTCTCAACCCCCCCCCCCCACCACCGTGGTCATTAGTCCATACAAAATTTTTTATTCGTCCATACAAAATGGTCATTAGCCGAACCCCCCCCCCCCCCCCCCCCTCATGACCACGTGGTTTATGGACAGCCCCTATCTGACTTCAACGGATGAGGTGCGTTACATGACTGTTCACCACAAGCACAAGCCCCGTCGGTTATGGCATCGGCAGAAATAAAATGCTGAATCATGTTAGGGCAAATCGCCAATTGTTGCACACCTCATTAGAAAAGCATGGAGCTTCAGGAATTGCTCCCACGATTTCCAGGGAATTCTCCAGGAGTTCCTAAAGAATGTTTTCCAGGAATTCATTAAGAAATCCCTAATGTGATTGACATGTAACTACTCCCGGGTTGCTTCCTCTGGGTTCTTCAGGAATTTCTCCAGTTATCCCAAGAAATTCTCCAGGAATTCCTCCAGGGATTCACTCAGGAATTCCAAATGGGATTCCTTCAGGAACAGCTCCAGGGATTATTTTTAAAAGATCCACCAAAGATTCCTCCAACATCTCTTAATGGAATTCTTTAGAGATGATGAGATTATTTCCGCGATTCCTCCTGGGAATCTCACGGAATTCCGTCAGAAATTCCTTAAGGAATTGCTTCAGGAATCATATTCTTACAGGCATTCACCAAGGAATCCTTCGGGAACTCCTCAAAGAATTCATCCAAAAATAACCATAAGAATTCCTCTAAGAATTCACCCAGGTATTCCTATACGTAATACTCCAGGAATTCTTCAGAAACTTCTCCAGGGATTCTTCAGAAACTACTCTAGGGATTTTTCCACGAATTCAAGGCTGCAAACAAGTAGTTTTATCAAAACATTTTGGGGCTCGAGGCATGACACGCAAGATTGTCATTTCAATTTTACTAAAAATAGCAAACATCGGGTCAAACGCAGAATGCGGAACCATATTGGTGTTAATTAAAACATTACACCTACATAGAAATCCTCCCTTGGATCAAAGCTGTTCTTTAATGCTGAAGATTGATCTGAGCTGTCAAAACCATAGCCACTACCCAAACTAGGCACGATCAAACTCATACAATCACAACACAAGAAAAATGAGCAGCGATAAAAACCAATTCGGTATCGATTGAAGAGCGCCTGAGACGAACATACACAGAGGACACTGTGAAGAACGCATAATGCGAAGAACCATATAGGTTATAATTAAAACTAATAAACAACATACTAATAATCCCACCCTTATTGAACCTCGCAGTTGAGGCTTAAGAAGGATAACAGATTATCTCGGAGAAACACAAGGTCAACTGCACCATTGCTCCGGTTAGCGCAGTAAGGCCAGAATACTGTGGAGGGTGCCCTAGTACTCCACAGGCTCCGTTTGTAGTTAGGTTTTTATTAGACCCCCCTAACCATTCATTCCTTAGCACGGTAAGCATAAAGCTGCATAACACCATGAATTAGGGGTCACCTGTTTAGTGGACTCTTACCACTGGATAAGGGGATCCGTAGTGCTATTCTTAGCCAATTGAGACAATCGCTACCGACACTACACAGCTATCTAGGCTGATCGGGAAAAGAAGTTAACAAAGAAAAATCTTTGATAAAATATTTGCAGTTCCAACACCAACTAATCCCTGAATGTCAAAACTAGAAAGAATAGCCTATGATTTTTCTTCTGTATGGCTATACGTACCCACTGGAACTAAGCCTGCCATTCTCCAACTTAGTGTTCTTTGAGCACTTCCGCAGTTATTAATTGGAGGGCGTTCTTTGCCAGCCTTTGCAAGAATTAGTATATTGCAGTGATGGAATTACTCTCATCCTGAAGCAATTCGTGAGTGTAAAGCCAACACAAGGCTTACTCACGATTCCGAGAGTAAACAGTGCGTGAGTTTATTCGCACCCGCCTGCTTCGTGAGTAAGAAGCAAAACAAAAACAGAAACGCTTATGAGTTTTTATTCGAGAAGAACTAGCGGAGGTGCGGGAAGTGCATTTTATTGTGGTTTTAATATCAAATCCAGTTATTATCCAACGTAAACTAATGCTTTATGCTTCATTGTTCCTGAAAAGCAGCACTGTCAGTCTTTAAAATGCGTTTTTCGTCAAAATGCGAAACACTCACGAAGCTTCGCGAATTACATGCGAGTGCTTGCCAGCTTCGTTTACTCACGAATAAAGAAGTGCGAGTATTCTCGGGCTCCTGTTGTTCACGAGAAGGTTTGTTTTGGTTTGTGTCTGCTCAGCTGCAATCTTTATCATTCTCCATCTCTGGTATATTGTGAGGCAAGCACAATGATACACTATGCTCAGGGAGTCGATAAAATTTTCTCATCCTGAACGGGAATCGAATCCGCCGTCTCCGGATTGGCGACCCAAAGCCTTAAGCACTAGGCTAACTGGAGCCTATGATTAAAACAAGTAAATATTTCTAATGATTATATTGGAATGTCACCTTTGAATTATATTGATCATATTTCGGCCAAACGGCATTCGAACAAACGACCCATTCGGCCACATGGCATTCGCCCAAATGACGTTCGGCCAAACGACATTCGGCCAAACGGCATTCGATCAAACGACCCATTCGGCTAGATGGCATTCAACCAAATGACGTTCGGCCAAACGACATTCGGCCAAATGGCCGAATACCTTAGGAATTATATCCATTATATTCTGCAGGAGTATATATCTAGAGATTCCACTGTCGTGGAACTACAGATTTTTCCAGAAATTCCTCAAATGATTCATCCCGGGTAGAGGCAAATGACAAACCAATAACTAAAGAATGAAATATTTTGCTAGCATATCTAAATTTGCAATTCTTCAGTTTTTATTGTGATCAACTCAGAATGACACACAGATAATAAAATATGCTATAGATGTGCAACTTGTAATCGGCGAGTTATTATTGAATAGAATAATAACATAACCCAGGTAACCAATAAGCATTTAAATAAGCAGTATTTCAGCTATAAAACTGCATTATATCTGCTTGCTGCTGTACCATAGCAGTTCGACTGCTAAATTGCCCTGTATCAGCAATTTAAATGCTGCTTAAAATCTGACAGCTGTTATGTAGCATTTCAAATGCACGATATTTTTTGGTTAACAAGCATCCTAACTGCTACTTTATTTCCATCAAACTGCTAAGAGAGATGAGCGATGCTAAAAATGCTACACAATTCAACTTTTCAATTCATTTGCCACGACTTTAGAAGCCATTACCATTTAGTTGTCCTATCATTTATTGATAGCCACGAAGCAAATTAATGAGAGAACAAATCTTTTCCAATTGAATCCCATGGAATAAGACACCAATTATGCCATCGTGCATTGTGTGGATGGTTTAACTAAGCCGTTGTCCGGGCACAGCAAAATAACTGCCGGTGTGGTACTCAAGCCTTCAATAGATCAAAAAATCAACGCGTATTATCTGATCATTAATAGCTCATCCTGTAGCGGGGTTCAGCATCATCATCAATCAGAGGATTGTGGGATCGAATCCCAAATTCAGCGGGACCAGCAAAAAACAACTGCAAAAATAAACAACAGCCACAAAAGTTGCGCAGGAGAGTGTGAGTAAAAATAGAAAGGGAATAATATGGAGCGACTGAAATGCGCAGGGGAAAATATTTTTGTTAATATTCGATTTTTTGGGGATAGGAAAGATAAGCATTTAATCAGCCGTATATTGATGATGATGATGATGATGATTGTGTACCCACCATCAGCGCAAGGATTACCTATGGCTGCAGAGTCATACCGGAACGGAATGATCTACCTGATGGTTTGTTGTAGCAGGGTAAGCTAAATTCACTGGAGACCTTCGGAAAACAACATGATAATTGTTATCTCGTGACAAAGTCTGGCCACCCCACGAACATTTGCCCGGAAACCAGTTCATTTAACTTCCTTAGGCTACCCCTCCGAAATCCCCATGTATGTCATGTTCAAATATAAAAAGTAATAATAAGGAACGAACTCACCGGGTAATCCTGACCAGCTGGTTTTCTATGTTTGGCTTTGGTCTCAGCATGCAAACGGTCCAACCATATTAAATGTGCACTCGTTCACACCACTCGCTGATTCTCCGATCGTCCATCGAAGAATCCGAAAAAAATACATAAGCGAGAATAACCGACGCACTGAAAAACAATCTCTTGGATACTAGCATTTCCGAACTCGGAATAACGACGAACACGAGTACCACGATGCGGGCAATGTGGTCTCTTGCCACCGAGCCATCGTCGATCGTTTACACAAAGTGCGAACAAAAAACACAAAGAAAAATACGAAAACGCGGGAACGACGTAATGCGGTAAGTTTCAGCCTCCGCGCCCTGCTTGTCACTGACGACCGACGACCGTTCACTCTTCCATCAGCGTTCCACTCAAGTACGAACGAAAAAACAAAGAAAAATGCAAAAACGCGGTAAAGACGAAATGCGGCGTGTTTCAGCCTCCGTGCCCTGCTTGTCACTCAGCATTTAATCAGCCGTATATTGGGCCAAAACCTGCTTTTAACTAGCACTTATGGCGCATATACGGCATATTAGCATTTAATGACCTGCAGTAAAGGCGCATATAGTGCTAAATAAATGCAATTTTTACTGCTTATTGGTTACCTGGGAATGATCACATATATGACTATCATAGTATCATCCATAATACCAAAAAAATGAAATAAAATAATATCCATCATATTAAAATATGTAATTATTTTGACATTTTTTTTTGCTATTATTTTGTTATTACAATAGCAAAATCAGTTATTCTTTTGTTGTTATGGAATAGAAATTTAGATATTATTTTTGTTATTTTAACTTTTATTTCAATCAAACTAATACCAAATTTTGCCATTCAAACATTATATGTTGATGATAAAATGTGCCCTTCATTGACCATTTTGCTCTACCCGGACCGGAATCCTAGAATTCCTGTAGAGTCTTTTAAAGGAATTTCTTCCAGGTATTCTTCTAGGAATTCCTACAGAATTTCACTCAGAACTACACCAGGAATTGCACTATGAATTTCTCAAAAAAAAAATGCTCCAGGCATTCCAAAAGGATTTTTTCCAGGAATTTCTCCTTGAATTCCACCATGGATTCCTTATCGAATCACTCCAGGGATTCATACACGAGTTTCTCTAGGAATTATATATTCTCCAGAAACCCTCACGGAAAACCTCCGGTAATTCCTGCAGAGATCCAGGATCCAGGGATTCTTTCCAAAATTCATCAAGAAATTCCACCAGGGTTTCATCCAGGGACTCCTTAAGGACCTCCTCCAAGTATTCCTTCAGGAATTACCCTAGGAATACCTTCAAGGATTCATCCAGGAATTACTCCAGAAATTTGTCCATCAATTCCTCTAGAAATAATTGCAGGAAATTTTCTTAGACTGTTTTAGATTCTTTTAGAAATTCCTCCAAGCTTTCCTCCTGGAATTCCTCAAAGAATTTCTCCAAACATTCCATCCAGAATTTCTGGAATTGTCCAGATTCCTCTAGGAATTCTTTCAGAAATTTCTTCAGGAATTCCTTCTGGAATTCTACCATGGATTCTTTCACGAAATTCTCCTGGGATTCATCCAACAATTTCTCCAGAAATTCCTTTCACTCGCCGCAACACTTCGGTCATCAATCAGTACTTCATCGGATCGACTCCAGTAGCGCGTGTTCAGTCTATTAACGATCTCGGAGTTTTAATCGACTCGAAAGTCCGGTTCAACGAGCACATTTCTACAGTTATTGGCAAAGCGTGGTCAGCGTTAGGTTTTATTCACCGGCATGCGTCGGATTTCACTGACGTCTACGCATTGAAAACACTGTTCTGCGCAATAGTTCGGAGCATTTTAGAGTATGTTGCACCAGTTTGGACACCGTTCCATTTAACGCAAACGTTAAGGATTGAGCGTCTACAACGTAGATTCTTGCGATTTGCGTTGCGGCAGCTTCCATGGTCGGATCCAACTAACCTTCCAAGTTATCCAGACCGTTGCCAGCTCATTAATTTAGAATTTTTGGCGGCGAGGAGAGTTAAACTTCAACGATTGTTCGTCTTTGATCTCCTCAATGGTAACATCGATTGTCCAACACTTCTTGGTGAAATTCCCTTAAATGTTCCACCGCGACGATTCCGTACCTCAACGCTTCTTGCAATCCCGCTTCATAGAACCAACTATGGTCAAAATAGCCCTTTTTGTGCGTGTTTGAAAGCTTTTAATGTAGTTAGTGCAGATTTCGATTTTAATATGTCTAAATTAGAGTTTAAGAATAGAATAAGGAACCTAGTTTAATCAAACAATCTGTGCGTCCATGACGAAGATAGTGAACAATAAAATAAAAATAAAATCTTTCAAGAGTTCTTCCTGGAATTCTTGTACGAGATTGTTTGATCTTTTTTGAGAGATTGTTCCGAGAATTTCTCAATGGATTTATCCAGGGATTTGTGCAGGATTTTTTTTTATAAAAATCCTCCTGAGATTTTTTCAGGAATTCCTCGAGGAACTCTTTATGGTAGTTCTTCAGAATTTTCTCCAGGGATTCCACCCAAAATTCCTGTAGCGATTTTTCCACGAATTCTTCCACACATTTCTTCAAGAATTCATCCAGGCTGCTATTCCTCCACAAATTCCTGCCGATATTTCTCCAGGTTGATCAAGGGATTTTCCCTGAAATTTCTCCAGCAATTCTACCCAGAACTCCTCTATGAATATCTCCAGCAATTATTCTAGGGATTCCTCTGGCTTCTGATATAAGCGCGACAGTTACATAACAGCCTCACCAGATTCTAAAAGTATTTTATTCCATTTTATGGGGTTTGACAGTAAGAATACTTATTCCACTGAGCCATCACAAAAACATTCAAAAACATCTGTCACTTCGCGGAACCCACGTGCTCTTGTATTTAGCGAGAACACTTTTTCTTTTGTTTTGTCTTGCGAGTGTCACTGCGGTTGTATGCCTTGCGAGCGTACGACCGCCGCAGGACTCCAATAAAAGATAAGCGCGACAATAGATAAAATTCAGGCCAGTCGCGCAAACGATGGGTGTTTACAGTCAAATAGGGTGTCCTCACTAAATAAAACTGGTCCAAGTGGACAAAGATTCTTCATTTTGCGTAATAGAGTTAATAAACTATAGAGGACGAATGTCGCTGCTGTTCCCTTTGTTCTCGTTCGCAAACATCCCGGGTATCTATCTGTCAAACTGCATACTTTTTCGCGTTGACACTTATATCCCTCCCTATCTTCGCCAGCAAAAGATGTTGCGGCGGCGACGCCAGCGACATTCTCCCTCTATAGTTTATTACCTCTATTTTTTGCGTAGATTCAACGGAGTTAGCCCACCAAATAAGTATGTAAGTATGTTAGAACAAAATTAGCTCAATTTTGTCAGCAAGATATTACAAAACGTTTTCATTCTTCCCAGGCTACATTCATGATTCATAATCACATTCCAATGAAAATCAAGTGATCATTATCTCCCGTATTCCTAGGCAACAATCATCCAATTAACGAAGAATCCCGACACATTTCCGCATCCCTTGAAAAGGAATCAATGACTAAGTTCATTCACGCTCGTCCATATCGGTTCGGTGTCTATTGTCCACCCACCGTGATTAGCTCTTCCACGGCGCTCAACCACCCCCATAACCGGTGAGCCTTTGACATGACAACAAACGACTCGGCCGGCGATTGATCTGATCTGGTGACACGCTGGCTGACTGGCCGGCTCCTCAGATAGCAGTAGAATGCTACTTATACGTTCAATCGAAAAATGGAAATTATCTCACCGATCCAAATGAACTGAAGCTGTGCGGGGAGAACGGTACTCAATCATTAGGAATGTATCTTGTATCATTGCAGCTGTGACGGCAGCGCACGGAGCAAACTGATCCTTTTTCGATGAACGTGACTTTCGAACGCTTGGATAGTCATTATGGGAAACTTTAGATTTCTTTACTTGCAAAAATGGATACTTATGCTTCCCGAGAAGTGCATAATAACATGAAAATATTCTCAGAAAAATGTGGGAAAACATGTTTTAATTCATATAGAGTATTGACATCTTCATGCCCTTAAATGACTCCTCTTGACGAAGTATGTGAGACAGCATGCCTAGTCGCTTCAAATCTTAGAAATTGTTCGGGATTTTTTCCGTTCCCACGAGTTCGCACTCGAAATTCTCCTGCTCCAAAAGCAAACTTCGTTAGTATGCAGTTCGAGTTCGACTGACATTTATCAGCAGCACGGACGATTGATGTCACTGACTGGCTGAGGCTGCATAACAGCAGTGACTCTTCTGACACCGCTGCCACCGTCCGTCGGACGATTGATACCGGCGATGCTTCTGCCCCTTCCACCATTGCATTGCGATACACTACTAATCAGCATTTTTCTCCTTATTTTGATCTGTGAACTGTCCTGCCCAGCCAAGCACTATCCTGTGCCCTTCCACCCGAGCCGGGTGCAATTTTCAAATGTAGCTACAAACGCAATGAATTCAGCACCCGGTCTCTCTGATGCTGTGTGACACATGCGTGCTCGTGCAAATGCAATCGTTCCAAGCCATATCAGTGTCGTCATCCATATACGTGGCTATACGACTTGAACGCGATTGGTTGCATACCGTGAATTAAGGGAAAATTGATTACTTTCGTGGTTTTTTTTTCTGAAATCTGCCGCGGTTTTTTCGTCCCTTGTTTTGTTTTCTGTGAGCAAATACATACTATATTTGCCCCGAAAATTAACTCCTAAAAGAATTTGTGTTGAACTTCAGTGTAGTTTAGCCGATCCAGAATAATCCGGATCGGATATTGCCGCCATCGCTACTTTTACCGACTTTACCATTCGCTCCCGAGGTCCACCATATATGGCTGCAGGAACGTTTAAATGCCACTGCGTACGGGCGTGTGAACTAAGCCACACAGTCTGCGTTGATGGTCTAAATTCTTTGAATCTCCTCTGATAACTGACTACTGGCTCCCACAAAATTGGTGCCGTTGCCAGAGTATACTTCCAGTGGAACAGTCCACAGATTAAAGAAACGCCTTAATGCCATAACGAAAGCTGTCGTTGATAGACTGTGTGCTAACTCCAGAACAGCTCGAACTGTGAGGCACGTTATACAACGGTTCTACCGCTTCACTGTATGTGAATGTAAAACTGTTGTCGCTGTATATCTGTATATCAGAACTGAATGTTTGGCTTCGTATTGAATCGATTAAGTTTTTTCGATTCTACCACCAACTATTAGAACTCCTTTTTCGACCAGGAATGAAGACAGTGCACGAGTTGATCTGCCTTTCGCCATACTTTGTCCTTCACCGACAGCTAAACTTTTTCTATATACGCCTATGATTGAGCATGTCGCCAAACTGTTTCCACTGCTGAGTATTTGAGTGATATTGTGTCGCTTGGCAAGTGTTTTCATGCTGCTACACTGCCGTGAATCGCATATCTGTTCCATTTGCATAGGAAATCCAGCAAAGATGGGACTGATATGCGATTCACGGCAGTACAGCTCGGTGAACATATGCTGTCACCCATAGTAGTTAGTTGCAGTTGGAGAAACGCTGTACGTCTATCACTTCCTCTACAGTTCAGGTCCGTAGGCCACTGACTTTCCGGATTCTCCAGGAATCCTGGACTCTGGTACCAACACATGGATCGGGATGTCGCTGACCTGCAGCGAACAGAAATCCTTGAAGAAGCAGTGCGAAACGTTCGCTTCGTTGATCTGCTGATATTCTGTTCGATCCACCTGGTTAAAAGCTCGCGTGACTGTTCCGCAATAGGCGCGTCCAAGTTTGTACATGTTCGCCAAATTTCCTGCATCTGAATCTTTCCTTGGACAACGAATTGTGCGATGAATCAATAGGGATCGTAGATCTTCATCACCATATGCAGGGTCTGGCGTTTCGTTGGTGCCGTCCAATAGGCACCTACAACTTTCTCCAATCCCTGATGATTGAATGCTATGGCGTCTTCCGAAGGAAGCCATGTGACATCCAGAACGCGTTCGTATATTCGGTCTTAGTCAACATGTAGTGGATTATTGATCGCTGTGCTGACTGCTGGTCTCTCTCTCTCCAATCGTTCTAGTACTTCCTTCTTGTTGGACAGTATCTTTCCAAACTGGAACCTCGCTAATGCGTGGATATTTTGCACCTGTTGTACTAACTGTACTACCTACTTCTTGTACCGAGTTTACGTTGTCGAGGAAGTCATGTAATGGTTCATGGTCGGTTGGCCACTGCTTCCACTGCCCTGGGATACTGTAGTCAGAAGCATTTCAGTACTTCACAAATTGTGCTGTACATGACGAGTTGGCGGCACCGGACATCGTCACGTTGATCTCGTAGCCTATTCTTTCTTTCTCCGGAATACTTCTCCAATGAAATGGAAGCACTGCGACCATCTATTTTCATAGCGAATGAGAATTTGGAGGAACATTACCCTATGTAGAGCCCACGGTGGAAATTTGCCCATCAGCTGCTCGAGTCGCTTTGGTCGAACGTACCGATAAACGATTTATCGCACCAGATTCTGGCCGCCAAGCAACCAGTACTTCTAGTGGAGGGACGAGAGCAGCAATCCAGTACCAACGTGGAGTGTCTCTTAGTGATCTCTCGTCACGATAAGGTCAGACAAGTGATGCTTGGCTGGCTATAGGATTGGGTATTTCTCGTGTTTCGGAATAAAATAGTTTAGCAGACTAGTCGACTAGTCGACTAGTGACATCATTCACTAACTGTGGGTTCAGTTGACGGACTTGGATCTCAAAATGCTCGTGCTGAGTCTATCAGCGCGAGCAAGGTCTGGTAGATTTCTGCTGCAGTTAGAGGACTGTCTGCACATTTCTACTTGTTCTTGTGGCAGAAGAAGTTCTCATGGAGCTGGCGAATGAGTGCACCTGTCTGCTGAAGCGAACGAAGACTGGAGTAGCGAAGAACCAGAGCACAGAACTGTTTTGACGTAAGCAACGGAATGTCTTAAAGTGTAGGGAGTGTAATGCGACGGAACGTGATTTCAGACCACGTGTGTGATTCATTTCTGCATTTCAGCCACGCGATTTGGCAAAAACGTCTTCCACGATGACGGTGTGTTGCGGCAAGCCAGTCATGCACTATGGTGGAGTCGGTCCACAGGTGGACTGTCGAAATCTCGACGAAATCAGTGGCGTGACCAGGAGTTTGGTGAGCAGCTGAACCGCGCAGAACACCAATAGCAGAACCGACTTCGTGTCGACTGATGCCACCTTCGACTTCGAGTCCCGAGTGCCCCGCTTCGTGAGCTTGGAATATAGTACAGGTGGCAAGCCACAACCGGCCTTGCAAGGGCGAACCGGCCTTGCTATTAGCAGTACTGGTGCATGGTGCTTCTTCCCCTTCTTTTTGCGGTTCTGTGGTGTGGTAGTCATTATCGTAGGCAAAAGGCTGTGCTGAACTTGATCCCAAAATCTCTTCTCGTAGACAAACTCGTTTCCGAGCATATTGAGAATCGGGACAGACCTTGATCTGACGTCTATGGGCTGAGATGACTCGACTCCCAAGCAATACTCTTGAGACAATCTATTGTTTCATCCTCCGCTAAGGCGTTCACGCGTGTTGATGTACCAGAAAATGTGTTTCTCCATACATCGTAGAAGCAATCAAGCCATGTACGCCCCATCAGCGGAACAAAATCTTTATCACAGCGCAGTACCACCATAAACAGATCTTGTTTTAATCCGTTCATTTGCACGATAACACGAAGCTTTCCCAAAACGTCCAGTCTATTTCCGTTAATCACAAATAACCGTTTATTGCAGGCTTCTAGTGGACAATTTTTGAAGTTCTTCCGAAACAGCTCCTCAGAAATTACGCTTTCGGCCGACCCGCAATCAACCTCCATATTCATTTTCCTATTTTCAATAACAATTTCCGTGTAACATGGTTCACATCTTCATCATCGGAATCTGAGCTCAACTCATCTTTTAATCGTTTGAAAAGGCCTGAAGTACGTTCAGCTATGTCAGTCTTGGAAGTGTAAATGAACTTGACGTCATGTCGGTCATGTCGATATTTGCGAGGGCTTTTTCGCTTTAAACGAAAGCAAAATTTCTTGGTATGACCTGTCTTGTTACAAAAAGAACACACAAAAGGTTTCCGCAAGCTTTTGTCCTGAATACCGTTTATGGAGGAAAATGAACGATTATGATTTCTATCTCTGCTACGACTCCTACTCCGAAAATTCCTTCCACTAGGTGAACGGACCACTCGTCTGCTCAATCTAGCAATCACGCTCCCTCTCCGATCGTCCTCCCTGTCCATCAATCGCGTTCTATCCGAAGACAACTATTGATTAACAATAAGCTTCACAATTCTTTCGGAAGTTAAATCTTCCACGTCAAAAAGTCGCTTCTGTAATTGACGATCGTATACACCAATCACTAGAGCGTACCGAATGGCCCGCTCTTTAAATGCACCAAAATCACAAAGTTCTGCTAACTGTTTTATAACAAGAACAAAATCCTTGGATTTCTCGTTGGGGTCCTGTCGCCGAGTCCAGAATTTGAAAGTATGAATAACATCCGAATCCTTCTTGTTGAATCGTTTTTGTAGTGCCTCCGTACGTGTACGACAATTCTTTCAAATTTCTACCGGGAAAAAGAAGCTTCAGCTGTGTGAAAACTTCGGTACCACACACAGCTAAAAAGAATGTTTTGTATCGATCCTCCCCATAATTGTTATGTTGAAATTGCCACTCTAGTTGTTCTAAACGGTTCAGTAGTCATCGTTATGGACATCCTGTTGTATCGCACCGACGACGAAAGCTCACTCTGGCAGAGTAGGAATCAAAGGCCTAATCAATCAGCACAAAAGCCAGAAACGATAAATGCACTCTGGCCAACAGCAACAACAACAGCCAACCACTATTCAGCACCAGCAACCTCCGGCCACCTATCAGCAACAGGATCAAAAGCAGGAACAAGCTTTTTCAGCCACAGGCAGCAGCAAAAAGCAGTCCTCCAACCACTTATTCCGAAGCCAATGACCTCTTGTTAAATGTCGTCTAATTGGATGTTCACAAAAGAGGTTAATGCCCTCTGTAAATGCACTTTCGTAGCACGATGCTTCGACGATTCTTGTTAACTCTATTACGGTGGCTGACACTCGACGTTGACAATCGTCACTACCACCACCACTACCACCAGCTAGACATAAACGGTAGAATGAATTCACCGCCTCTACCACAGTTGACCAGTGATGTCGTCAAGGTGCTCTCAAAAGCTAGTGTATGGCGATTGGCGGTGTTTATGAGTATGGAGATCAAGATGGAGATGCTGTGTAAATTAGAGAATAAAAGGTGTTTGAAAAAAAAAAAACTAATACAATGAAGAAAATGCGACGGAGTCCGATGAAAAGAAAACGCTTTTCTCTACAATTCTATTACAATTCCAAAGAGAAAATGTAACTATTTTAAAAGCACTAAAATCGTTAGACATGTAATCTGGTGGAAAAAGATATAGAAATCACTTCCAACCCAAACTAACGACAACGAAATTTTAAATTGTGCCAAAATTATGTCGCCAATCAACGGATATATTCCACTTTTAACTAGTTTCATGATCTAATGCACCACTTACGCTGATAAAATCACGCCAAAATGTGCAAAACCACAAACGGTCGTGAAATTCGGTGCAAAAAACGCTTTCACTATTTTCACCTCGCCTCCACTGTTCCTTCAACTTAGCGGACTGAAAGACAAAGCGGACTCACTAACTAAAAGACGCAGGATAAGACGTATCGTTATATTCTCATAGAATACAACCGGTCGACTTCGTTGTCAGAATACTTCTACTTTACTCAAATGCTTCATCAGCCTGGCAAGCTACATTTCTCATGCTCCGCATAAACCTGGATCTCTTTCTAGAAATTATAGAATTTTGCCTCGACAGCTCGTACTTCTGCTTTCGAGGAAAGTTCTATATACAGACTTTTAGAACAACTATGGGTAGCCCTCTGTCTCCCATACTAGCGGACTTAGTAATGGACACACTTCTATCAACAGTCACCAGACAAGTTTCAGTCGCAATACCCGTCCTCAAAAAGTTCGTAGACGACCTATTTCTTGCTCTACCAGCAGACCAAATACAAACGACACTGGACATTTTCAACAACTACAATCCGCATCTCCAGTTCACGCACGAAACTAAAAACGACCATCAACTACCCTTCCTAGATATGCTCATCCGACGAAACGACGACCAAACACTCCAGACTACTTGGTACTGCAAACCAATTGCTTCGGGACAACTGATGAATTTTCATTCATTCCACCCAAAGGCGATGAAAATTAATGTTGCTTCTAACTTCATTAATCGGGTCACAAAACTGTCATCACATCCCAACATAGAGCAGCAAAAACAGATCATTTTTCAACACCTACACGGAGAGACGAAACTACCCAAAAGTGGGTTCTTTCCACCCAACTTCGGGGTTGCGTGCGTCAAGCCAATTTTGAGTTGATGGAATCGATGTTTTTGTTGGGTTGTTCCCGCTTGCTTCCATGTGAAAAAAATACCTAATTTTAAGTTTTTTAAACTCAACCGAAATTTTGACTAGGTTGTATTCACTCAAATTTGAGTACTGTGCTAGAAACTCAGTTTTGGCTTGACGCACGGAACTGCAAAAGTTGGGGTGTTTCTCTCTTCACTCTCTGACAACAACAGAAAGAGCGCATGAAAAGGGAGATGAAAAAGAACTCAAAATTGAGTTTAAAAGTACCTAATTTTGAGTTTTTCAGTTTCTCCGTGTACGCCGAAACAACTATCCGTCTTCCCTAATCAACCGAATGATCAACCGCATCCAACCAACGAACCTACAAAATACGACAATTAGAAAAAAATACGACAAACACCACCACCACCCCATCTCCATCGAACAGCCAACCACAATCCAACCAGCAGCAACAATTCCCAAGAACTTCTCCAAACATTCCAACTCTACCAGAATCCAGAAACTCGCCACCAGAAACCGATGCAAACAATCCCAGCTCCAGTCCACCAAATACCACCGATGCAGACTCATCAACACCACCACCCGTCTTGTACAGATCCGTACCGTACATTCCACAGCTATCAACAACCATAGCCCATAGCCTGAAAAGTGACTTCTCCCAGGTAAAACTAGCATATCGCACAACCAAAACAACACAAAATTTACTAAGACAAGTCAAAGATCCGATAACAAAAACGCAACGCTCCTTAGTCATATATAGCATACCATGCAAGGATTGTGACAAGACATATATAGGAATGACCAAAAATTTACTAAAACTAGGCTAAGGGGACACCAAACACATATTAACAAACATGAAAAATTAAAAATATCCAACACACCACAAGCAGAAGAAGAAAGAAACAAACTTAGGGAAACAACTGCACTCATGAATCATGTCATTGAAGAAGACCATAATTTCGACTTGACCAAAACAACAATACTTGACCAATCTAGAAGAACATCTGCCCTACCAGTATTAGAGATGTGCCATATTACAAACAATACCAATACAGTTAACCACCGAACAGACGTAAACAATCTCAGTACAACCTATGCAGGCATATTACACACACTTAAAAATAGACAGAGCAGAAAAAATCGACGAACAAACACAACAACCGTACAAGCACAAAAGCTCCATACTATAAACAGACCAAACTATAAATTGAGTAAACAGAAATTCACCATTTTGAAATCACCGTTTTTACCACTAGACAAAACCCTGTGACAAATAAGTAAAAGTGTGAACGAAAAAAAAATGTACAATTGTAAGTTTAAAATTAGCGAAAATAGGTAAAATTAACTAAACAAATTATAACAATCCCACAGAAGCAAAACCATGACCACACGACAGCAGAACAGCAAAATATTTAAGACGAAGACGAGAAACCATGTAAGAAACACTAGACTAAATTAACAAAACTCAAAACTAATTAAACATTTGTACAACACAGTTTTCCATTGAAAGAGGCCACACCCAATGGCCGAAACGTCGGGTAAAATAAACATATAACGTCTAATTAAGTGTATGACTGAGATAGCCGAACATAAAAGAAAACTTGAACTTGTTGTGAAAAGAAGGAATAAATGAGGCCATGGAAATTGTGTGCACGTTCTCGAGCATAATTTAGGAGGAACTGTCATTAAAAACGATACTGTGGAGCATGGTTTCCCAAACTGTGGGTCGCGACCCCCCAGAGGGGTCGCTGGCCTTCATCCAGGGGGTCGTGAGGAACAGTCGAATATTTTACTGTAACTGACAACAAATGAGGGAACTTCTATGGTGGGTCGCGAAATGTACGTCTGCTGGCAAAAAGGGGTCGCGCACCAAGGAAGTTTGGGAACCTATGCTGTGGAGCATTCACTAGAGCTCTAGATAAAGTTACCCATCTGGCCGTACGATAGATAGAGTAAGGTGGGGCAAAAGTTCGACCCTAGTTGAAAATTCATCCTATTTCAAAAAATTGAAGCAGATAAAAATAAATAAATACCGTGTTTGTGTAATTTCGCTAACCGTAGCACAATATTTTGACACTTTAGTAATAGGAATACCTGAAACCACTTAATATTTGATATTAGAACTGGAATACACTTTAAAATTCGATCTGGATCATACCCAAATCAGGGTTAAATTTACTACACCACAAATTAGTAGTTTTCTGCCAAATTCAGATAAAACAACATTTTTTTCAACTTTAATCGAAATTTCTCACTAATTTCATCACTCTTAGTTATAAGACGTACATTTTGCAGATTTTTAGGTTTACACCTAAAGTTGCCACGTGACTCGAACTTTTGCCCCACTATGTGTAATATATGTTTTCAAATCTTTTTTGCAAAATGTTATACATGCTAAAGCATCTTCAAAATATTCCTAGTTATGCCCCAAAATAAAACATCGAATTCGATTTCATTACAATTCCATTCCATGCGTTGGAAGGTTCATCGCATGTTACAATTTTTTGATCAAAAACCAACATTTTGTCATAATTTTTTGAAATATTGAGCAATTTTCATAATTTTTGGAGTGAAAGACTGTTTTATGAAAAGGGTTCGAACAACCTTGACACCCGAAAGAAATAATTTGAATTGAGCTCAAAAACTTCATAAGAAACACTTGCCCCACTCGAACTTTTGCCCCACTTTACTCTACTGACTTTTTAGTAGAGTAAGGTGGGGCAAAAATTCGACCCCAGTTGAAAATTCAACCTATTTCAAAAAATCGAAGCAGATAAAAATAAATTAATATCGTGTGGTGATTCTGCCATCCATGAGCTAAAATTTTGCTGAACAAAGTAACGCCAAATGTTTTTCCAATTTTGAGTTACAACACTTTTTGTATGTGTGTGTTTTATTCGAACTCTTGCACCACCACTGGGGCAAAAGTTCGAATCTAGTGTTTGTGGAATTTCGCTAACCGTAGCACACTATTTTGACACTTTGGTTATAGGAATACTTGAAACCACTTAATATTTGATATTAGAACTGGAATACACTTTAAAATTCGATCTGGATTATACCCAAATCAGGGTTAAATTTACTACACCACAAATTAGTAATTTTCTGCCAAATTCAGATAAAAGAACAGGGGTACTCACTAAACAGATTAAATTGCTGCGTAAGCCATGATTTTCTGCTTATTTGAAATGTTTCATGATTTTACGAATAAAATAATCAAAGATTGCCTTGGTGATCGCGACGTTTAATCAGTTTAATCAATTTAAGCTGTTAAGTGAATCCCCCTAACATTTTTTTCAACTTTAATCGAAATTTCTCACTAATTCCATCACTCTTAGTAATAATACGTACATTTTGCAGATTTTAAGGTTTACACCTAAAGTTGCCACATGACTCGAACTTTTGCCCCACAATTCGAACTTTTGCCCTACTATGTGTAAAATATGATTTCCAAATCTTTTTTGCAAAATGTTATACATGCTAAAGCATCTTCAAAATATTCCTAGTTATGCCCCAAAATAAAACATCGAATTCGATTTCATTACAATTCCATTCCATGCATTGGAAGGTTCATCGCATGTTACAATTTCAAAAACAAACATTTTGTCATAACTTTTCGAAATAAAGATCAATTTTCATAATTTTTGGAGTGAAAGACTGTTTTTCGAAAAGGGTTCGAACAACCTTAACACTCGAAAGAAATAATTTGAATTGAGCTCAAAAACTTCAAAAGAAGCTCTTGCCCCACTTTTCTATTGTTAAAAGGAATCGTGGTATTGTCTCAAAATGTCCAATTCACCACCAACCTACGGTACCCATCGCACCCGGCTGCACAGCGCGTACCTCTGGCCAAAGTGCAAACAATACGTGGTGGCTGTATAGCAGCCAGTAGCATACATTATGATCCGAACGTGTGTCATACATGCGGCGGATTTGCCCACTAACAGACCGGGATTTAACTTTCATCTAAACTTCGATCAAACTGCGGGGTGCCGGGTGGCTTTGAATGGGTTAATATTATCTCCTTTCTCATATTGGTGCATGCACACGTGGTGACACTAGGTATTGCACTGGCTGAGTGCGTTGCTGTGCTAAACTGCTTCTGGGGGGACACCCGGTTCCGTGTAGACACCGTGAGTCAGAAGGTTCTGCGAAGGTGCTGCGTTTTGAACTTTCGCGTTCGCTTTGATGTTACGCCGCGAGATCCGTATCTACTGCCTACCTGCAGTGTTGCTGGGTCTTGAGTAGAATGGGCTTTGTGAGCTTAATTAGCATCGGGATTAATGAGTAGATTGTGTGAAACCAAAATGGGATTGAGGAAAAGGAGTTTTTGAAACTACTGTTGGGAGCTAAAGATAGAACCACTCACAGTTCATTGATCGATTAAAAAATTCAGCATAAGACGGATGCGCTTCTGAAAAAAAGTTTGACTGTGAGAACGTATGCTCACTTGAAGTGTCACCGTTGTTATCACGACAAATTTTTACTGCTTGAGAAGTCAGATAACTATGACAATTGACTAAACTTGCAAACAGAATCTATAACATTCCTTCATAAAACTCACTTTGTTGGAATATTCAATGTCATTCCAACCAAAGTTACACAAAAATGTGATATGTTGAGTTCTTTCCCAAACAAACTGCGCCTGATAGTGCTGCATCTCCAAAAAAGATCCCTCTTAGACGAGCGCACAGTGGCGGGCCTCCATACAAAAGTCGGACAAAACCTCAAATGTTAACCTAAATTGTTGAAATTCACAGGTTATGATGACTTTAGTTCCCTAAATCTATTTGTGATATGGAACTTATCATATATTTTGATTTTACTATATTAGGGTGGTTCAAAATTTGGAAATCTGCTGATTATGGAAAGCATGTAAAAATAATCGATAATAAGCTATCACGATGTGCTTTCTGAACGTAGGTTTTGATTACCCTTTTAATTTGGGGGTTCTTAAATCATGTATTGGTATTGAAATAAACTATAATTGTGTATTTGTTGCTGTTAGGGTGGTCCAAAATCTTCAAAACTATATAAATCATTAGAAAAAATCGTTTACCTACGTTTCCTTTCAATGGATCAATTCAGATACATACCAATGTTGGCTGACAAGACGTGGTCTATTCTCAGGGACTGCCCATAGACCTCGTGAAATTTTACGGTGGGTGCACGGAGGTGTGTTAATTCAATCGTTATGGGGTCAGACATTCTAATATAGTGAACTGCGTAAAATTTGAACTGATTTTTATCAATATCGTTTCAACAACTTCATATATGCTCTTCCGAGTTTGGGTTGTAAGGTACATCGATCCCTGCTATCACTTGTCGAAGCAACCTAAACAACCCTATCTATAAAGAATTGGCAATTCATATTCGCAATATTGAAGGGAGTTTTTGATAAACGATCATCAGAGGTCGGTAATCATATTTATGAACAGTAGAGTTCCAGCAATTTTTTTCAAAATCTTTATCAAGCTACCAGTTTAAGAAAATCAATGAGCAATGGTTTGTAGTTATTTTTACATGTTTTTAACGGTTGTTTTTGTCTTTCTTTTATTTTGAAGGTTGAAAGAGTTAGTTGTATCTGGTGAAGCAACATGTGGGTAGTGTCTAAGAAAATAAAGGCTTATTCATACTATCACTCCTTTCCCACTCCAGCTTACTGTTTTTAACTGGAGCACCCACCTTCTTGTGTTTTTCTGTCAAAACATAAAATAATATTAAAAAAAAATAATAATAATACAAATGTTAAAGCTGTGGCCACTGCATTATCAAACACCACAACACCCCCCCCCCCCCCCCCTTATGACTATCTGACTTGGTGAAGGTCTCTTATTGTTAGTATAATTTGAACTATGTTAAGATAAAATTTAATCTTTAAACAATATCCTTCCTCTACAACCATGCGGCTCCATTGTGACCTGATAGAAAAACAAAATTTTTTTCGCTCTTAGCGCAAAAATGCGCAAACAGTGACCTATATAGCCAAAAACTAGACAAAATTGCACGTCAGATCCGGGATACGGCGTCGTTTTCGGATGTTTCCTAAACAAGTACTGGATCTCTTTAATACGAAGTTTTTCTCCAAAATTTCATAAAGGTCAATATGTTTGCATATTGTAAAAACATAATAATTTTGTGATTGAATTCCAAACAATCCCTGAAATGTAATGGTTATTCATACCCAAAAACACAAAAAATATTGTCACATTATTCAAGTCTTCCTAACTTTTACAACGAAGTCATGAAGGAAGCTCATAAAATAAAGACAATAAATACTAATATTGTAGCACATAAAACTTCAACTTTGAAAAAATCCACAAGACTCAATTTTCGACCAAATGACTTGAAAATTTGGGGTTTTCTTAGTTGAAGTAGGGTAATTGTTCCCATCGTTGTGGTAGTACCTAATGTTGCGGTAATGGCAATTGAGCACATTTTCGACTTAAATGTTACCAAAAGGTATTTTTAATAGATGTATGGTGCATAAATTATGAGATTGCACCATTTGTTTGCTTAAGATTTGCCCAAAAACCTATTTAAAAAAAAAATCTTTTCCTTAATGTGTTTGCTGCTGTGTTCCTATTGTTGCGGTAGTGTTCCTAATGTTGCGGTATCCCATATGATTTTAATGGGATACCGCAACAATAGGAACAAAATACCGCAACATTAGGAACAAATACCGCAACATTAGGAACACAATGTTCTTTCAGATAAAAACGAATAAAATGCTCATAACAACATCAAAGTGGCAATATTTCGTTATTTTCCCGTAGATTAAGGATGGATTTTATTATTTTCAATTCAATCCATGTGAAAAGTTTGCTAGAGGCGATACAATTGTGGTTTAAACATGAACCCAGTGCTTAACTCCTCCATGATCGGATCAATTACCCTATCTATGATGGAAGAAAAATATTAGAAAAATAAAATATTGAAGTCGATTTTTGAGGTTTTGTCCGGCTTCCGGCCACTGTGGAGCGGTCTAGATAGGTATACCGAACGGGTGAGGTTGGACTGTTAGCTGACACGTAAAGGGTGCATTTTCCCGCCATATCGGAATTCAAATTTCATCCAACGAAGCAGACCAGCTCGTTCTGTACACCTTGCGCGTCGCATCGTCGTCGTGGACGGGGGTAAATATTTTCTACGTGACACATTTGTTCATAAATTCATAATGAATGACGGTGAGCGAGCTCGCTGCTGGTTGGTGTTTGGGGTGGTGTCAGTTCGGCCCAGACAGCGAGGCTCGATCCCGGTGGGAAGACGTCATCGTTACCTACCGACCGTTAGCTAGCTACTGTTGGCTGAGCTGATGTGTAACATTCCGACCGTATTACTGACTGTATTGTTAGCGAGCTGAT
The DNA here is from genome assembly GCF_035046485.1 of Aedes albopictus. Taxonomy (NCBI): domain Eukaryota; kingdom Metazoa; phylum Arthropoda; class Insecta; order Diptera; family Culicidae; genus Aedes; species Aedes albopictus. The sequence goes on from NC_085137.1 coordinate 367,645,862, forward strand.
GAATTGTTTGCTCCATCGCATCACTCAGTCAAGTCAGCTCCGCGCTCGGTAACTTCGGGGCTGAATCGTCCCTGCCCGGGAGCTTTCCAGTGCCGCCATGCATGCAGTCAGTGTCAGACACTCGTTTTGTGCATGATCTGTCGCATACTATCTATGGGTGGATAAGAGTTGTTTGCCAGCGCGCTGGCTGTGCCGGTGTATCCATAGCATGGCCAAAATGACACCAAGGTGAACAATAATGCATTTTCCCATGTGATGTCACGGCAGAAGAATTCCAATGCAAACATTCATGCCGATCGGGATGAAACGGGGATGTGTGGCCAGCGGAGGTGGATATTGTTTGTGCACTCTCCAAAGGGAAATACAGCGATATCTCTACGTCTTGCCAAGCAGTGGCAGGATGATGATGATTGGTGAAGATATGTGAGCAAGTAGGTATTTATAGAGGGATGATGACTCCGAGATGAGCGGACCGATGGTGATATGACATGTGATTAGAATGTTGACAACAGAGATGCTTTGGAATGTTATCTGTGTTGGGATGAGGCGAAATTTTGACATCTGAATTTGGAGAATTTCAGGGAGGATAAAAGGAATGGAATGTTGTAATATGGCGGTTGAATTTCTTTACTTAGTTAATTATCAGAATAATGTGTAATGTTTCATATTGAGCCGAGCTGAGCTGAGATAACAGATAACAGATACAGATTTTTCTACCAGCAATTTTTACCGTAATCCAAGCTCGGTTCTATTCTGATTACGAGAGGATAAATATTCTCCTTTAAGGGGACACTTTTTGCTAATGATCATTTTGCATTCGTGGATCGTGTGGTAGGCACGAAGATACTCTATTTCCAATGAACCAAGGCAACTAAATTATACGGTAAAATTATATGGCATAAGATTTCAGCACATATGACTTATGCGTATAAAAGTGGAGGCAATATGCGTGCATTTTTTATTTATTCGTTTATTTGGAAGGCTCGGGCGCCACATGGGCATAACTGAGCCGAAATCTTTTGTTTTTACAATGATTTTACATTTTACAATTTATTACTGCCTTAAAACCAAGTTAGTTTGGGAAGCCGAAGTACTCGCGGCTGTTTCGAGGTTAAGGATTGAAGAAAAAAAAAAATTGGGAAGGACGGATTTATGGGTTTAAAACTAAATTATTTGCTAACTTATACTAAAACTTTGCTGGGACAAATTGTCCATATCTGTAACGGAACCAAAAAGAAAGGACTTTATCGGTAGAAAACGACAAGAAGAGGAGAAACGGAAGGGGGTGACGACAGACAGGGGCGAACAACAAAAACCAAAAGGCGGACAACGAAAACAAGGAACGTACTACATCAAACTCTGACATCAACACGTTTCAAAAACTGGTAAATCAGGTTCATGTATTCCAAATCAAGTCCTGCCAACACTTCTCTAACGGGTTTCTGTTGTTTTCCTCGGACCCGGAGAATTTCATGCAGCTCAGATCTGACCTCACGATACTCATTGCATCCCCACACGACATGTTCGATATCCTGGTAAGCCACGCCACAGACACAGAGATTGCTTTCTGAGAGCCCAACACGGAAGGTATGTGCGTTCAACAAATAGTGGTTGGACATCAACCGACATATTACACGAATGAAATCGCGGGTCAAATCCAACCCTTTGAACCATGGCTTCTTCGACACCTGTGGAATGATGGAGTGCAACCATCTACCCATCTCTCCATCTCTCCATTTGTGTTGCCAGCTGATCAAGGTCTCCTGACGGGCCAATGCAAAAAATTCGTCGAAGGCGATTTGACGCTCGTAAATATCGCCTTCGCTAGCGCCCACCTTAGCCAGAGAGTCCGCTTTCTCATTGCCCGGAATTGAGCAATGTGAAGGGACCCAAGCTATGGTGATGATGTATGAGCGTTTGGACAAAGCACTCAAGACTTGGCGTATTCCATTCAGGAAGTACGCTGAGTGCTTCATCGGTTTCATTGACCGAACAGCCTCCAGAGAGCTTAGACTGTCGGTAAAAATGAAGTAGTGCTCAGGTGGAAGAGTGCGAATGTACTCTAAGGTGTAGTATATAGCCGCGAGCTCAGCAATGTATACCGAACATGGCTTTTGAAGCATGAAGGTGGCGCTATGAAATTCGTTGTAGACACCGAATCCAGTCGAATCATCGGTTTTGGAACCATCTGTGAAGAACTGTCTGGCCCCGCTAACATGCCCGAACTTACTTGCAAAAATTTGTGGAATACCTATGGAACGAAAAGATTCCGGTATACCGGTGATCTCATCCTTCATAGAGAGATCAAAATCCACAGAGGAGCTGTCGAAGTCTGAGAAGTTGTCACGATTGGTGTTAACCGGAGATGGGCTTACCTCCAGCGTCATGTACCAGTAGTACACACTCATAAAACGAGTTTGGGGATTCTGTTCGAGTAGCTTTTCGAAGTTTTCTATGACTAACGGATTCACAACCTCGCATCGGATGAGGAACCGGAACGACAACTCCGCAAAGCGGTCTGTCAGAGGCTGTACACCAGCAAGTACTTCTAAACTCATTGTGTGAGTCGAGTTCATGCAACCTAACGCGATCCGAAGGCAACGGTACTGAACCCGTTGAAGCTTCAGCAAGTGTGTTTTCGCCGCGGATTGAAAACAGAAGCTACCGTATTCTAAAACCGATAGAATGGTTGTTTGGTACAGCCTGATCAGATCTTCCGGGTGTGCTCCCCACCATGTTCCGGTAATAGTTCGCATAAAGTTGATTCGTTTTTGGCATTTCTGTATCAGATATACAATGTGCTTCCCCCAGGTGCATTTGGAATCGAACCAGACGCCGAGGTATTGTGAAGACATGCTATGAGTGATTGTCCTACCCATCAGAACGAGCGGAAACTTAGCCGGTTTGTGTTTTTTAGAAAAGACAACCATCTCAGTTTTCTCCGGAGAGAACTCGATACCCAGCTTGAGAGCCCAAGTAGACAAATTGTCCAAAGTATCCTGTAGTGGTCCTTGCAGATCGACTGCTATTGATCCCGTTACAGAAACAACACAGTCATCCGCAAGCTGCCTTAACGTGCAGTTTTCCATGAGACATTCATCAATGTCTCTAACATAAAAGTTGTAAAGAAGGGGGCTTAGACATGAACCCTGGGGGAGGCCCATGTAGCTAATTCGTGAAACTGTCAAGTCGCCATGAGCGAAACTCATCTGCTTCTCAAACAGCAAATTATACAAAAAGTTGTTCAGAATTGGTGAAAGGCCACTGTCGTGTAGTTTGTCGGAAAGAACATCGACACAAACTGAATCAAAAGCCCCCTTAATATCCAAAAACACTGAGCCCATTTGCTGCTTTTGAGCAAAGGCAAGCTGAATTTCTAGTGTAGTGCATGTCGTTGATAATTACCGTAGTGTCCCAGTGTCCCAAAATTGTAGAACTAATGTACAAAATTGTAAGTCCAATTCCATGAGAGCTATTTCTATATGTTAAAATGAATGTAATTGATAGGTATACAAGAAGCTCCCTCCTAAAAATCCGGCAACACTTTATGTAACGAGGAACGGTTGACAGCGTAGGAAAATTATTTGTTATATGTAGTGTGATAAGTCTTTTCTAAATTTGTCCTATCCTTGTAGTTACCCCTTGAAAAAGGCTTAATAAAAAGCCGAAACGTCGGGAAAAGCAAAACTTGCCGTTTTGATTTACTCAAGACTGAGAAAGCCAGCATTCCGGAATTTCTGAAGAAAGCAACGCAAGACAGTCGTTCGTCCCTTTGCCTCTACGGAAACCAAACTGTGTATCTGACAACATGCCATTCGATTCAACCCATTTGTCCAGTCGAAAGAGAATCATCTTCTCCAACAGCTTCCGTAGACAAGACAACATCGCGATTGGACGGTACGAATTATGATCCGACGCGGGTTTCCCGGGTTTTTGAACAGCTATCACCCTCACTTGTCTCCAGTCATCCGGAACGATGTTGTTATCCAGGAACTGATTGAACAAGTTCAACAAGCGCCTCTTAGCGACGTCGGGGAGGTTTTTAAGCAAGTTGAACTTGATTCGATCCATTCCTGGAGCGGAATTGTTACATGAAAGAAGAGCAAGTGAGAATTCAATCATTGAAAACGGCCTATCCATGTCGTCCCTATCGACGGAAACATCACGAATTATTCGCTCCACGGGCACGGAATCTGGACAAACTTTTTTTGCGAACTTGAGGATCCATCGAGGAGAGCTTTCTCGATCCTCGTTGACCGATGACGCGTTACGCATTCTTCTACCGACGTTCCAAAGAGTTCTCATCGAAGTCTCGCGCGACAAACCCTCGACGAACCGACGCCAGTAACCGCTTTTCTTCGCCTTGATCAAGTTCTTGAACTTGCTTTCAAGGGAAGCGAACCGCTTGAAGTTTTCGACCGAACCGCGTTTCCGAAACTCTTTGAACGCCGCGGATTTCTCGCGATAGATTTCTGTACACTCACTATCCCACCACGGATTGGGGGGTTTCCTGCGAACCGACGGACCTGGCACTGGTCGACGTTGTGCCTGAAGCGCACTACTGATGATCAGTTCTGATAGAAACTGATACTCTTCCCGCGGTGGAAGGACTTCTACCGATTGCTCACCGTCGATAATTGCTTCTGCGTACTTCTCCCAGTCAATGTGCTTGGTGAGATCGTAGGCGATGTCGATAGATGGAGGTTGATGTGACCCATTGGAAATAGAAACAACAATCGGCAGATGATCACTACCATGAGGATCCTGGATAACCTTCCATGTACACTCCAGCGATAGTGAGCTCGAACAGATTGAGAGGTCTAGTCGGCTGTTTCTAGGGCTGCCATCTTGAGCTGGAGGTGCCACTCGTGTAACTTCTCCGGTATTCAAAATTGTCATGTTGAAGTCGTCGCAGAGGTCATATATCAACGTTGAACGGCTGTCATCGTACAGTTCCCCCCAGCCTGTACCATGGGAGTTGAAATCTCCCATGAGCAGCCGAGGCTCGGGCATAACCGAGCAGATGTGGGCGAGATCCCTGCGAGATGTTGCAGTTCTCGGTGGAAGATATATGGAGGCAACACTGAGGGTTTTACCTCGGATAGTCACCTCACATGCGACGGCTTCAATGCCTGTCATCGGATGAAAATCGACTCTGTAAAATGAGTGCTGCTTCTTGATCCCTAGAAGCACCCCTCCGTACGAGTCAGATCGATCAAGGCGAATGATATTATAATCGGGAAAAGGTAAGGTTACATCAGGTGTCAGCCATGTTTCGGATAGTGCAAAAACATCGCATTGTAAATTGTAAACTAAAAATTTAAAAACGTCTAATTTCGGTGTAATACTACGACAGTTCCAGTGTAGAACCGAAATCGTATCTTCAACCTCGGTGGTTAAATTAGCCATCGAAAGATACGATTGTCGCAAGGAGGGGCATTTTAGAAGCCAACTGCTTCAAAAGAGGGGTCACACAAGGAAGAAGTCCTTTTACAATGTTCTTCACGGAATCTGAAGCATTGAAGAAGCTGAGGATGATGTCTACGATGCCAGAGAGCGTAAACAATGGCGCACCATGAGGTTGCTCCTGGTGCTCCGATTGCTGTCTTTCCGGGTGAGAATTCGAAAAACGTGGGACATCTGGGATTTTAGATGTTCCCGGGAGTGATGGAAAGTCTCGTTCGTCCTGGATTTTGAATCCCGGAGGGGAACGTTTTGTGACTTTCTTACCACTCTTGAAATTTGTCATGGTGGGTTGGAGGTCGCTGCTAGGCAGATTCCGAGGTTTTTTGGTGGGTCTCTGGAGCCTCATCCGTTTCCTCGTTTTACCCTTGAAAACAAAGGGAACCCCGTCCCCGACCTCAGAGTCAGAGCCCTGATCATCGAGAGATAAAGATGAGTAGATGTTACGGGATTCAACGGTCGGGGCAGCTTTTTTCAGCATTTCGGCGTAGCTTCGCCGTGATCGCTGCTGCAACGATCGTTTTTGATGTTTTTTCTGCTGTATGTACCTTGGGCAATCAATCAGATCATGTGGACGGTCGCTGCCACAATAAACACACTTGGGCGGCGTTTTACACGCACCGTCCACATGTCTCTCCCCGCATGTTGCACAGCGAGGTTTATTGCTGCAGTACTGGGCGGTGTGGCCCAGCTGCTTGCAATTGATGCAATTCATTACCTTCGGTACATACAGCCTCACAGGTAGCCGAAGTTTGCCAATCACCAGCAGATCTGGTAATGCAGATCCGGAGAAGGTCACAGAAAATTCTTCAGATGGTGTGTAAACCTTCTTCTCGCCCTCCTGGGATACCGAATGCAGTTGCCGGCAATCCAGTATCTGGACAGGAGGTAGAGAAGGGTTCCCAAGTAGCACCTGCAACTAAAATAGAAATGATCATCGTTGCAAACATGTTGCAACTGAGTTTTCATGAAACAACGGATGTTAAAATCCTGTTTTCAAAGCCAAACTGTGTTATAACATATTTATAACAACTAGCGCAATGTAAATAAACGTCATCGTTAGTTGAAACTTGCGAAACCAATTTGTAATTGAGGTATAATCTGATTGTTTCAACGAATCTTAGTTACGACCGTTTACAAACCAAAACAATCAAAACATTGAAACTGATTGTTATAAACATGTTTACTTCGAACTAATTTAGAACATAACGAAAAATTTTGACAGAAGGGATGGAAGCTGCAAAATGTGTGACAAAAGGTTTTTGAAATCATAAAAATAATAAAATGCACTATAAAAACTTAAATGTTTCCAAAAAAAACGAAGTCATGTACAAATAAAATGTATCATTTTCTGCATAAATTTTTCAAAATATTCTATAATTTTATTGAATTAAAGTGGTTAAAAAATTAATTGGAGGTAAAATAAATGCAAGTTGATTTTCATATTTCAACAATTGATTTATTATTATACCATAGTTGCTCCATATTAAATTGAAATAACATCATAAATATCAGTAAATTGATCAATAAAGAATTCATACATCCATTCCTTCTTCAAACCAAGAAGAATATACAAGCACAGGTAAATTCTTCATTTGTTTGTTAAATTTTGCACTATTTACGTAGTATTGAACGACTGGTACCACTGGAAGGGTTTGAATACATGTTACAGTCGGACTACATAGTGGTGTTCTGAAGCTTCCTAAAAATATCTGGCAAAAAGATGCAGCATTCCGTTAGCTTCAATTTTTACATTTTTTGGAACCAACTTTGATTCCTAATCAGGCAAAATGTCAAACACAGCATTCCGTTTTTAAATATATGGTACGGGAGTTTTATCATCTTCTTTTGATCATTATAACGAAACAGGAGTTCTACAAGCACTTCCACAGTTGCTAGCAGAATACTAAGATAAATTTAGAAATAGTTATAAGATATTTGAGGGCTATTCATAAATTACGTAATAGTTTAAGGTGAGAGGGGGATTGGGAAATCAAAATATTTGGAGTTTCCTACAAAAAAAAACAAAACAAAAAAAAAAATTGGAGGTTAAAAAAATGATCAAATTCCTTTACGTTATAAATGGATATCCCCATGAATGTCGGCGAAAAGTAAACGTCCAAGTGTTTTTTGGTTGTTTATATCCTACCATGTGAAGCAATGTTGTCCTAGACATGATTTAGCGAATAAAAATTCTAAACTAATTTTCAGCATCTTACGGGTGCATTAAATAAGCTGCTGAAATGAACTCAGTCAAAGCAATATGGCGCGTACATTTTTACAGCAAATGTCTAAATTTTCACTCGCAAAATGATAAGTAGACTGAGGCGCGTTGGAAATACTGAGTCAGAATGCATGATTTACCAATAAATCAGAAGCGGCACAAAAATTGACGTTCTCGTTCAGCATTTTTTGCGGTAAATTTTACCCACACAATTATTAATCACATTGATGAAACTGTTGACACATAGTCACTGGCAGTGACGAATGTGATGACTAGCTGACTAGTTGTCGAATCGGTCACAATTTGTAAGTCGACCATTAGTTGTATCTCGGTTGTAAATCGATTGCGAATCAAAACCGTTCATAACACGAATGGATGTTTTATATTGGCTCCACCTCTTGCGCTTTTTTCGTTGCAATTTAGTCGTTAATAAGACGATTGGTACAAAGGGCACAACATTCAATGTAGTCGCATTTAAATTATAGGAACTTATTAACGTCCAAGTGTGTTGCTTGGGTTATGGAAACGACCACAGCCTTGCATGATCGTTTCGCAGGTCAAAGATGCGTCGGCGACCTTCCCCGAAATCTCTATCGACGCGCTCGGAAGGTAAACGAAGTACTCAAGAGTAAACAACTCGCAGGCCACAATCTCATTAGCGTGTTTTCGATCGCCTACTGTCACCCGAAGCTTAGCTGTACCGACCATGTCAATGGAGACAACGGAAGAATACCGCTTAGTCAGATCCTTGCTGATTTGAACGGTGTTCAAACGTTTGCCTTTGGGTCGGAAGAAAACAACATATGGCCCGCCAAAGTCGGGAGGGTAGGCCTTGAGGCGGGGGGACGTCGAAACAGATTTACTGTTGGTGTCCATTGGAGAAGCACCAGGGTGAAGGGAGACAAAGGGGTTAGCATTAATATCGCCTTGTTGGCTCGAGCAATCCGATGCCAATAACAAAGCTTCGTTGATGCGGTACGACGTACCCCCGCCATCGTCATCATCGCCCATTGTGGTAGTTAACTACCACCACGGGGCACTCAAAAACCTTAAACTAAAACTATCACGGGGACGAGAAATAATCAAAAAACAAGGGACAAAATTAACGCTACAGGAAAAGTGAGAAAAAACTGCTTATGTACCAAATTAAATCTAATCAAAGAGTCAGTGGAGAGGGGGAACAACGAGAGGTAACTTTATGTACTTATCTTTGTGCACTCTGTTTAGCCACAGGCTCGACGACGACAGGTCCAAGCGATCGGATGGCCCGCACAGGGAGGAAGCGAGCTGCTGCTGAGCGCCCGTCGTTAGTGTGCGCTCTCTGCTCTTCTCTCGGTGGGCTGCTGCTGTCGACGACGATGAGCTTGGGTACTCACTGGAAGAAGCCGATCACGGCCGCGCGCGCGGCGCGGTGTGCGGGGGGTGCTGCACTGCTTGCTGCTGTGCTCGATAATTGGACAATGCGCCACGTGATTTAATGAAAACGTGAACTTTACTCAAACCAAACGAACTTTTGCGGCAAAAATTGTGGCCTAGCCAACCGCACGCGTCCCACAAGGGATATCACTTCTACACTTGATCACTCGGAAAACTAGCACTTTGGAAAATAGCCACCGAATTGGATAAATCGGGAGACAAACCGGACGAACGAAAAGTTGCGACTGTCTCGCACGAACGCTCGCCAAAGAGTGATGCGTGCATTGGACGAGGTAATATTAACCCTCTAGTATCCATTTTTTTTTATTTTGATCTAAATGTCATTTTGCATCATCTAGAATCGATTTAAACATGTTTTGGAAAGTGATTCTTTTTAATTCGCGATTTAGTAAATTTTATATATAATTTTTCAATTTTTTTTTTGAACATTTCTACACTTTTATATTTAATCTGGAAGCCTATTTGAGTTACCGATTTTTTCAAGACGAAAAAAATTTGAGATTTTATGATTGTTGTTAAGATATTTTAATTTTATTTTTTTTAATGGAAACATTTCTTTTTCGTGTAATTTTCATGAAAATAATTTTAGAGTGTATTCAACTCCCCTGAACTATTTTACTATCGCCGGGGCCCGTGGCGCAATTGGTCGTCACACGTTTGCTTCATAAGCAGATGGTCATGGGTTCGATCCCAGCCCCGGCACTTTCGTCAGTTGCTCTTTCCCCCTGACAGCAGCTGACACTGACCCTATTCTGAGCCCATGGCTCAAATGTACCCGGATACTTGGACATCGGTGAACGGCAACCCATAATTGACCTTCAATCGGACTGGAAACAGAAACAACCAACAGCCATACATCAAGTTCGGATTTCTCCAGGAAAGATAAAAAACAAAAATGCTCAAACTAGACCCCGTCTTAAGTCGGGGTTGGCTATTAGAGGGTTAACATTTTATGACATGGAGCGATATTTTATTCGATTTACGATGTGCACTTTTGTGATGTAATGTAGCATCTTATGCGGCTTAATAATATTTTTTTGCAATTTCTCATCGTAATAGGCTGTTTTACCTCACGCAAATCTGACCAGAAAAGGCCTAATTTCCCACACCAAATAAACAGTGCTGTAATGGTTCACTGATTTGCGTTGCGTAATGAACCATTTCTGCACTGTTTCCTGTTTTGATCAACTTCTTGATGTTTTCTGGGCGCAGTTTTGAAAAATTATGACAATCACGCAGTGTAACCTGCTGTGATTAGATTTTCTTAAACAATGCCATGAACATCAGTGTGCAGTTTGGTGGAAAAGTTTGGTTAAAAACTAACCACAAGCGGTAATTTATGAAATTTCAAAAAACGTTGTACGCAACTCGGTGTAGAACTCGATTTTACAGCACTCGTCGTAATTATCCAACTCGGCAAGCCTCGTTGGATAAATGTACGACTCGTGCTGTAAAAACCTTCATTCTGCACCTTGTTGCGTAAACTACTATTATGAAGATATTCTTATCACCTCAGTGTCGAACTAATGACCACAGGATTAACGAGCCGCACATTACACTCAATACCAAGCACTACTCACGAAACAGATTGATTAATTTTGATGACATTTTATCTTACCTCAATATTGAAATGCACTGGGTTCGCTAGCACTACTGACTGGGGTTGACCACCGTGAACGATTATTATGTGGGTTTATTGGCAATTATTGGAGAAAAATAACGGAAACAGCTTATTTCGCGTGACGCGTTTAGATCTACTATTCTTCGGTAATCATCAGACCAGGGATGCCATATACAATGTATTTCTATCTTATTCTACGGATGCTCAAAATCTGTATAATACAGATAAATCTGTATATGGGTCATTCCACACCAAGTGTACACACCGCGTGTTATCGACCATCACGGATTTTGACCAAGTTTTGTTGGAATGTTTGTACAAATGGAGGAAGAAAAAATTCAAATTTTGGTGCCGATCGGATCACCTCTCGGCCCGTGGCAGCACCCCTCGTCTTTGCCAATACAAGAAAAAATTAAGTTTTCCATTCCTTTTCTTAATTTATAGCTTTGAAACTATAACATATACACATTTGTGGCCTTCCGCTTTTTTGAAGAAAATTGTTGGAGGAATCCAGGAAAAATATTATTTTTCCGATACAGTGTTGCCAAATATGTTATTTTTCAATTTTAAAATTTAAAATCGATTTTTCGTCGAATGAGTATATTTTGATTCCAAAAATTTTGATTCCATCGTGTTTATCAGGCATTTTCCAATCGAAAAAGCTTAACTCCCCGAGGTCTTTTTGGCCGTTCCAAAGATACAGCGTTTTTAAGCTTAAAGACCGTTTTTCTCTAATACATAAAATAAGTCCAATTTACAAGTTTCGCTAAGAAAACATTATTCGATGCAATTTAAAGACGATTTGGGTTGATTTAGATCAAGGAGAATAGAAAACTATGTAAAAATAATAATATGACAGTGTTGCCAGTTTATCAATTATGGATTTATTAAAATGGATAACAATAAATTGCTAAAGTTTAAAATTTATGTATTATAATCCTTATTTCAATTGAAATTCTACATATGTTAACATTAAGGTTGACGAAAGTGTTGCCAGACATTTTAATTTTATTATAAAAATCTACATGTGAACTTTTGTATCAAATCAAATTATCAAGCAAGAATCATAAATTCATTTTTTACAATTTTATTACTATTGGCAACAGTGAACCTTGATAATTTTCGTTTGGTGTGCAACTTTTTATTCTTCGAACAAACCTTTAACCCACGAGCGATCGCGCTGTTGTATTTTGTACAACACGTTGAAAAAATCTCGCTTTTTGTACTCAGCATTAGCGTGGTGCTGACGCAGGTAGTCAACCGCGCGAGTTACGGAAGGTTAATAAGGGCAGTGGTAAATTCAAATGTTCACTGAAATTTATTCATGGTTCAGAATTACGCTAATTGATTCCGACTGTTCTTGGTGTATTTTTGAGATTTTTTAGCTTTTTAGTCCGATTGTGAGATCAAAAACAACCTTAAGTTCTCAAAAAACAACCTTAAGTTCCAACGCTTCTCAAGATCCGATACGGATCGAAACGTCGGAGTAAGAGAACATAAGGTTGTTTTTAATCTCACACTCGGACTGAAAAGCCAAAAAATCCTAAAAATAAGTTCAGAATTATGAAAAACAATTCTGGAAGACATGTTATGCCTTAGCATATGAGTTGCTATTATTTTTTTTTCAATACTTTGTCACTTACTCATTTTTGGCTTCCCGCATTGAATTTCCAAAATTGAGTTGTTTTGTTCTTCTTTTTTTTTTTTTGACAACAATAAAGAGAGCGAATCAGAGAGGATGCAAAACAGAGCTCAAAAGTTAGTTTAAATGTAAAAGTTTCACGAGAAGCATTTTTGAGTTCCCGTAGAGTTGCATTGTTTAACACATGAAAAAGGACCAAGTGAAGGATTAGATGGCACATTTAAAAGACTAGCAACCCGGGAGTGCATACAAGGTGTAATTATCCAAGTACCTAAACAACATTAAGGTTGACCAAAGATGAGTAAGTGACATAGTATTGATAGTTGAGTAATTTGAACTGGCGGTTGGGTAAAAAGAACTTCTACTCTAAGTACTCTGTCTGTATGCGAGTTAATGGACTTAACTGAACTCACTTTTGGGAACTTTCCTTTCCCCGTCACAAGTTCAAAACAATGGATAAACAGAAAAAAATGAATAGCAACTTGTACGCTAAGGCATAACATATCATCCAGAATGGATTTTCATAATTCTGAACTTATTTTTAGGATTTTTTGGCTTTTCAGTCCGAGTGTGAGAACAAAAACAACAAAAACAATGTTCTCTTACTCCGACGTTTCGATCCGTATGCGTTGGAGTATGAGAACTTAAGGTTGTTTTTGATCTCACAATCGGACTAAAAAGCTAAAAAATCCTAAAAATACACCAAGAACAGTCGGAATCAATGAATTATCTACATCGGCTGTTTTCCTACTCTCCGCATCGACCAATGTGGCGCTAGCTTCTATGCGCGAAAAATCGCTAAAAGTAAATCGCAAAAATATTGTATGGCGAATACCATCTAAAGGCAAATTCTTCAAAGTGGAACACATTATTCGAAAAAATATTTGGTAGTGGTTGTGCACAATGGTTACCACTATTAAGCCTACCAAATATTTTTTCGGGAAAAGCTTTGTATTACAAGTAATTCAAGTTTAGATGCATTTCGCCATACAAAATTAAATTGATTTACTCCTGCTGATCAACTGTGGCTGCGCGCAAAGCGGGTAGTCCATTAGCGTAATTCTGAACCATGAATAAATTTCAGTGAACATTTGAATTTACCACTGTCCTTATCAAAGGTTTGTTCGAAGAATAAAAAGTGGCACACCAAACAAAAACTATCAAGGTTCAGTGTTGCCAATAGTTGATTGATTTGTCTTTATTAAAGAGACTTTCCGCCCTTGGCTGGTTCGTCTCTCGCCAATAGTAATAAAATTGTAAAAAATGAATTTATGATTCTTGCTTGATAATTTGATTTGATACAAAAGTTCTCATGTAGATTCTTATAATAAAATGAAAATGTCTGGCAACACTTTCGTCAACCTTAATGTTTACATAGGTAGAATTTCAATTGAAATAAGGATTAAAATACATAAATTTTAAACTTTAGCAATTTATTGTTACCCATTCTAATAAATCCATAATTGATAAACTGGCAACACTGTCATATTATTATTTTTAAATAGTTTTCTATTCTCCTTGGTCTAAATCAGCCCAAATCACGTTTAAAATGCATCGAATAATGTTTTCTAAGCGAAACTTGTAAATTGGACTTATTTTATATATTAGAGAAAAACGGTTTTCAAGCTTTAAAACGCTGTATCTCTGGAACGGCCAAAAAGACCTCGGGGAGTTAAGCTTTTTCGATTGGAAAATGTCTGATAAACACGATGGAATCAAAATTTTTGAAATCAAAATATACTCATTTGACAAAAAATCGATTTTAAATTTTAAAATTGAAAAATAACATGTTTGGCAACACTGTATCGAAAAAATAATATTTTTCCTGGATTCCTCCAACAATTTTCTTCAAAAAAGCCGAAGGTCACAAATGTGTATATGTTATAGTTTCAAAGCTATAAATTAAGAAAAGGAAGGGAAAACTTGGATTTTTCTTGTATTGGCAAAGACGAGGGGTGCTGCCACGGGCCGAGGGGTGATCCGATCGGCACCAAAATTTGGATTTTTTCTTCCTCCATTTGAACAAACATTCCAACAAAATTTGGTCAAAATCCGTGATGGTCGATAACACGTTTCCACTTTTTCTCGGTCACTTCATATGGAATGACCCATATGTATATTATACATATACAGATTTATCTGTAATCTACAGATTTTGAGCATCCGTAGAATAAGAATAAACGTAAAGGGTAAAGATCTTTGCGTAGCTTCCGTTTACATTGCGCCAGGTATTTCAATTAACCGCCGTCATCTTTGGAATGCAGTTTCTTCACTCTCACATCCAGTTTTAATTCTGGGTGATATGAACTCACATGGTACTAGGTGGGGCAAATCATATGACGATTACAGGGCGGCCATTTTCTATTCGATTGAACGTTTTGAATACAGGTGAAGTGACACGTATTGCATCTGACGGCAAAGAAAGTCGTCTTGAGCTATCACTGGGATCAAGTTCACTATCATTCGATTGCTCGTGGAAGGTGATCGAGGATTCTTATGGTAGTGATCACTTGCCCATTGTAACCACCATCAAGCATAATAGTGAAAGGTCAGACCAACCAATTGAGGTTCAGTCATCGACTCAGACATGTTTTGGTTGTATAGAAGTTTATTTGACGTTATTCCAACACAATGTTAGCATTACGTAAAATTAACTTCTATACAACCAAAACTTGCGCTGTCGTAACTCTTATATAACATGTGTGTTGCTTGGAAATACCGGCGATCACCACGGTACAAACCTAGAGCGACTGAAGCAACTGAATGACGTCTCAGCATACGCGCAGAACCTCGAAGCAGCGTTGCCACACGAAGATAGCATTAGGATGAGCTCGATATGGGCCGGCCCCTCAAGAGGACTGCTGGAGTACAGTTAAAGCAGCTAAAGCAGGAGTTACCGTTGGGTCGGTGATGCAATCCATGGATCGGGGACTTTTTATAGTGTCGTAAGTTGATAGATTGTGTGATGATTACTATAAAGGTCAAGCGGCACAGTTCGCTTTAATTGCATACCCGAGCAAAGTACAACAACTGAGCAGTAACAAACTGATAACTAGTGTTCGCTCCAGAACAAATTTTACAATTTTGTGTAATCAACTTGGTAGTTCATGTTACCATTACCTGTGAAACTGGGGGCATCATCGTCGACAACAACTACGGAAGTTAGTTATCAATGATCGTTGCAAATAGGGTATTGGTTCCCTTCTTAAGCATGTGGCTCCCATTTGCATCCTACGAAAAACAAAGGATTGGTGCGCTGTTTGTTATGTTTCTTATTTTTGTATTTTTTGTTAGAAGAGCACCCATGGAAACAAAAAGAACGGAATCAATCGGTGCCGCTTGTTTTCGAATAGAATGAATATGGGAGCGTGAGATTAATGATGGAACACATACCCTATCTTTCTGATAACAAAATAAGATTTTAATTGGATGAAATTGATAGATTTACAGAAGTTGTTATCAGGGTGCCTTTGATAATAACATAATAAGATATTTTATTGGTATGTATCACGGGTATACTTGGTTGTTATCATGTTTGTTATGTTGCATGCTTATTCAGCCACAATGAGAACAAATTTAGCTAATTATTTTTGATATCAGATAACACTGTATGTTATCCGGTTGTTATGGAAATTCGCTCGGGTAGCCTGTAGGCATTATATACACTGTGCAGTGGAAGTTGGAAGGAATGGAAGCGACTTTTTCAATTAGTTTCTGGTACTAGCGATGGCCATGAACATGTGAATATACATGAGTTGTATAAATATGTAGAGAAGAGTGAGAGAAGGTACAAAGTAAGAGGAAAGGTACGGGCCAGAAGCGGTAGCCACTAGACCACCAAGCCCGTCCGAAAAGAGCAGATCCGTCTCTTTACGGAGAAAAAGTGCCATCTGTAAGAAGCAGAGTACGATGAAATGGAACTGATATTGTTACGAACGCGAAGCGTGAAGTACATTTGAATCCACACAATTCGGAACGAATTCCTTTCCAACCATTTCCTACGACTAACCAAGCGAGCCGCATCATAAAACCCCATTCAAATTCGAACAATCATGACCTACCACAATATAATAGGGCCCGCGATTATAAACGTAGAGCAGAGCGGCAATGTTTATCAGCATAACGAAGCAAAAGCTATGCGGCTGAGGGACTCGACTGACTTTGAGCAGCATGATAAAATAAACAATCTGAAGCGACACCCGATGGAAACCATACCAATAGCCTAGCAGATCGGCAGCATTCTAAATGTAATCAAAATCCATCATTGAACTTGATCTTGAAAATTAGGCCAGCTGAGCATCGGGATCGTGCAAAATATGAATGGTAGATCTAATTCTGTACAAATACAATCAAATCATGTAGCTAGAGAGATTGCTCAAATTCAGGAAAATTCTCTCTTCGGAGAAGAAAATATTTCTCCTGTGAAAACACGAAAAAACCATGTACCCGCGAAAGATCATTCTAGAAATCTGGCCGCTCATATATTCATGTTAAAACACTGAAAGTGTAAATGTGTAGATCGTAACGAGAGCCGCTATTTCATCATCCTTTCAGGAAAGATCATGTGTAATTTTTGGTAGGCCCTGCGGCTATAAAAGAGGAAGATCAATAAAGACGACAGTCAGTTTTGTTTTTGGACTCCACACTGGATACCTCCCGGATAAGTATTTTGCTACTCCAATTCCTTTGATCCTGAACTTGCACTTGCGAAGCTTAAATTATTCTGATCACTTGATTGGATAATTCAATCCTTCAAAAGTGTTGATACTTAGAATCGTGGAAGTCTAAATCATTGGATCGGTCAAACTTTTTCTCACTCTGGTAAGCCAAGGTTCCGAATGCGAGTAACGTTGGCATGAGTCTAGAAAGGCCTAAGTGCTCTACACACGATTTTAGACGAGTCCCCAATCATTGAATCTATCGAACTTTTTCTCACTCTGGTAAGCCAAGGTTCCGAATGTGAGAAACGTTGGCATGAGTCTAGAAAAGGCCAGTTCGATTTAGATTAGAGTGTGAAGGCATTTATTTCTCACTCTGGTACGCCAAGGTTCCGAATGCGAGTAACGTTGGCATGAGTCTAGAAAGGCCTAAATCCTATCACACACGATTTGGACGTTCGATTTTAACTATTCTCCTTCTTGAACCTCCTACCCTGAGTGAGTAGTATCGGTGTTCGAAAGTAACGCGTTCCGTCTAGTCTGTTGGTTGGCACGCACGGAATGTAATACCGTATCCCTTCGCAACGGTACCGTGAAACGATTGTGGGTTTCGTCATCCTGATCATCGTCGATTCATCATCGCGATAGCTGTGGACAAGAGTGCTGCTGGATTTAGTAAGTATTTGGTCTAGTCCCACCGCAAGAGGAACACCACACCCCGATCGTGCTGCCAATTGGAAGATTGCGCCCCGGTGCCAACGCCAACAGATATGCCGTTCTAAAGAAACACGGAAGTTCTATCAGAGGCTCAACACATCCCGCAACGGCTTCGTGCCGTAAGCAGAAATGTGCAGGGATAAGGGTGGGTACCTCCTGACGGACAGAGGTGAGATGATCGAAAGGTGGAAGCAGCATTTCGATGAGCGTTTGAATGGTGTGGAGAACGCAGACATGAAAGCCCAATCCAGATCATTTTCCGTCGTCTATAACCTAAAGTAAATGAGTTTGTAGGAAGTTATCAAGCCGGTTTCGTCAACGGCCGCTCGACTACCGACCAGATCTTCACTGTGCGGCAAATCTTCTAAAAATGCCGGGAGTACCAGGCACCAACGCACCACCTGTTTATCGATTTCAATGCATCACACGGCCATTTCGACTGCACAGAACCTTGGAAACTTATTTTCCGGAGGAGCCTTTAGATATAGTTTATATTGCAGCGTTTTTTGAAAAGATAAAGAGGTTTTATGCCTTTTTGAGAAAGATTTCAAAATTGTGGAAATCACTCAAAGGGGTTCTTCCCTCTTTCAAATTTTTTGGTTAAATAAATAATAATAATAATAATAATAATAATAATAATAATAATAATAATAACCATAGAAACTCAAGGATGAAAACGACTTTTCCGGGAATTCTTCTAGACTGATAAAAGTGACGATGGACGGTGTCAAAAAACTACGTAAGGATTTCGGTCGATCTTTCTGGTTTGTCCGAATCTTGCCGAGGACTACGACAAGATGATGGACTCTCATACATGCTGTTCGACATCACCCTGTGAAGTGTTATGTAACGTGCCAGGCTCAGCAACTGGAGCACGATGTTTAAGGAGTTCGGCCAATTTATCTGTTTTGCGGATGACATGGATATTATAGCTAGAATATTTGCAACAGTGGCAGAACTGTACACCCACCCGAAAGTTGACGCAGCAAAAATCGGACTGATGGTAAACACGTTTAAAATGCTGGCTGGAGGAACGGCAAACGACAAGGCAACCCTAAGCAGCCATGTTACGAGAAACGGGGATACCTTCAAGGTGGTGCAGCACGCCGTCTATTTCGGATCCTAATGAACGGCAGATAACAACGTTAGAAGCATCATTACTGGAAGTCGGGAGTAATATGGGCTCCAAAAAACCCGCGGTCGAAAAAAAACACTAACCGGTGGTTTTCTATGGGCCCGACTCTAGGACTACCAGAAGGCCGGCTCCAGAGACACGTTATCCTCCATTTGGGATATTTGTGCCATCAGAGATCCAGCTGGTATAAAAAGACCAGGAAAGCAGTGTGCGGACCAGGTGCAGAATGATATGGCAAATATCATAGTAATAATATCTTCTCTCTTTTCTTTCATTTTTGATTTCTGTAACGGTTTTTGGGTTTTGGGAACATAAGGCTGTTGGCCAAAGGCCCTCTATCCACCGTGGTGGGGCTGCCACCTTAGATATAGCTTCCGATGGAGCAACATTTCATACTCAGCCGCTGGATGCCGGAATAGAAGCTGTTTGTGTAGCACCTCCTCGGTGAACAGACGCTGGGGAAGTACCTCCTCAATCTAGTTGAAATTAGAAAGACAACAGTGCCCAGGCTGCACTACCAGCTAAACACACACCTCTTAACTAGCGGTCTTGTCATCTTTTGGCCCGTGAAATCATGATGTAGGATTTTGTGCGGACCAGAGCTTTAAGCAAGACATGTCAATGTTATTCAACTAAAACAGTTAAAAATGACGTTTCAGGAATGATCTCACTTACCAAAATTAAAAACATGAAAATACCAGTATACATAAAGCACAAACAACAGCCATAGTCCACATATGCCACATATTTACTTCCAACGAACCGGGACCCGTGCGAAGCACACCACCCTCGTGCAAACCGGACGTCCGGATTATCGTCACACATCAAAACAGGAGAGCTTTTCGACACTTTATAGGATGTCAATCAATCAGCTCTAATGCATTATTTATTATCCTTATCCCTTCCGTGTCCGGTCGGTGTGCTATGCGAGACTTCGATCGGGCATTGGCTGGCTGGCTCGCTGGCTCGCAAGTAGGATATCGATAGAGTAGCCAATAGTATGGGACACGCTTGTATGGAAAAAATAAATCCTCGCTCCAGTCGACTTTTTAGATCCCATTTAGGTCCCATATGATCTGTACAAAATTTCAGCGCAATCGGTGAAACTATAATTTAGCGCAAGCGGTTCAAAGTTTTCATAGGATTTACTATGGGAAAAGTTACACTTTCAATCAAAAAATCCCAGAGGTCACCCTTTGTCTCCTTAATTCAAATCGATCAACGTTTCTTGTAGAAAAATCATTTATGAAACTTTCCTTCGAAGACCGCAAAACGATAGGATGCTTGTGGGAAAAGTTATTGATTTATTACCGATTAGTGATCCAACGAACGGCTTTTTGTTTTGTTTTATCAGCAGCACTGCTGCTACCGTTGTTGCATGGGGTGGCGGGAGGCATCACCACCCCCAGAAACAGCAGCAGCCAAGGCAGCAGCTACAGTGCTGCTAATAAAACAAAACAAAAAGCCGTTCGTTGGATCACTAATCGGTAATAAATCAATAACTTTTTCTACAAGCATCCTATCGTTTTTCGGTCTTCGAAGGAAAGTTTCACAAATGATTTTTCTATAAGAAACGTTGATTGATTTAAATTAGGCAGACAAAGGGCGACCTCTGGGATTTTTTGATTGAAAGTGTAACTTTTCCCATAGTAAATCCTATGAAAACTTTGAACCGCTTGCGCTAAATTATAGTTTCACCGATTGCGCTGAAATTTTGTACAGATCATATGGGACCTAAATGGGATCTAAAAAGTCGACTGGAGCGAGAATTTGATGTTTGTCCCATACTAGTAGCCAAGCTGCATCGCCACACACATGGAGCTACCCCGTGCTTATTTTGATTTTCCTTGGCTTTATGCGCACCCGCGCCTGACTCGCATGGTTTGGCACCGTAGGAGCTCGCAGAAGATTGTGTGTTTGCTATACGTTACCTATAGTTCAATTTCTCACCATATAGCGTTGTGACGTTGGCCATTTTTTCCCCATTCCTACAGAGCTGACCAACAAGTCCGCTCCATCCGTGTGCATCGTTCGTCACTGTTGAACTGCTGCTGCACTAGACGTAGAAGTGAGACACTTAGTTCGGTAAACACAATGCATATGTGTGCAGTGCACGGAAGGTGCACCGGTCCGTCATGCTTCCTACAACATCCAATCCGCTCCGGATGCCGCCGGTTACCCACTTCAAAGTGCTACCCTTTCGAGGAATTGAATCGGTTTAGGATTGGGATATGCGCGTTTCCCCGACTCCTACATGTCTCTCTGCCATCACTTTGCCTGGGCGGGCAGCGAGTGAAGACTGTGAAGAGGGTTATCGTGAAGTGAGAAAGGTCAACGTGCTGGGCGGGCAGAATATCGATTTCCGAGTGCTGTTTCGTGTGACGTTAAATGCATCACATATTATTACCTACCGATGCGAGAGTTGCATGTTTATTTATGTATATATATATATATGCGCTGTGAGAATGTAATTTCGAAAGGCGTTGGAGGTGATGGACGTGAAGTGATAATGGGTGGTTCATAAAACACATAAGCTTTAAAGGGAAGACTGGTTAGAATCCGTTTAAGTCTTAAGAGCGTCTTTTCTTCAGGAAGAGCGTCTTATAACAACGCCTGTTCCCCATGTTAGAGGCGCCTGATCAACGTCTGATTAGGTACCAGGGAAGGACTATAATCTGAACTGTGCACTATGGTCCTACGGCGAAAGGGGGTTTAGTGTCCGGCCCTGCGAGCCAGCTGTAACTGAACCTAAGCCAACGAAGACGTCCCCAGCGAAAAATCAAACTTTTTTTTATTGGAAACTCGGTACGTGGAACTGTCGATCTCTCAACTTCATCGGGAGCACCCGCATACACTGATCTACTGAAGGACCGCGGGTTTGGCATCGTACCGCTGCAGGAGGTGTGTTAGACAGTATCCATGGTGCGTAAGTCAGTTTGCTCTCGGACGTCGATGCGTTAACACGTGTTTATCGGCTGTACTGGGAATTGTTTTTTGTCGCACTTTTAGTGCATTTTTTTTCTCTTTCTTCAAACGGAATCTATTCTCTGAATAGATATTAATAAAATGGACAAAGTACGTAAGAATACACTGAAAGTAATTTTCGCGAGTGGAGTTAGAGCACCTGCTCATCTAGATGTTATTCGGTTCACGGCGAACGTACTGAAGATCCCCGCACCGGAGGTGCACACCATCTACAAGGATGAAAACGACCGATGCTTCTACATTAAGTTTCTGGACGAACCGGATTTCAATTGCTTTGTTTCTGGAATGGAGGAGCAATACCGCTTTGAGTATGGTGATGGAGAGTCCACGTTCGTGAAGCTCGAGGTAGCCAGTCGATTGTTTCGATACGTGAGGATTTTTAACCTCCCACCGGAGGTAGATGACAAAGACATCGCCGCAGCCCTTGGCCAATTCGGGACCATAAGGCAACATGTTCGGGAGCGCTACCCTGCTGATTATGGATACGCGGTGTTTAGTGGCATCCGTGGAGTCCATATGGAAATCTCCAAAGAAATACCAGCTAACCTTTACATTAGCCACTTCAAAGCTCGTCTGTATTATGAGGGCTTGAAGAACAGATGTTTCTTCTGTAAACAGGAAGGGCATCTAAAAGCCGAATGCCCCAAAGCGAAGAATGTCAAGGTCACAGCTTCCACAGGGTCATACAGCGGTATAGTAAAGGGAGCCCTGATGAACAATCTGTCAAAAGCCAGAGACGATTCATCTCAGCTGAATATGACGCCATTACAGTCAAAAAACAGTGGAACCGCTTCGAAAACAAACGATCAACCCGTAACGCAGCCGGGTACCTCAGCCGGAATAAGTGCAACGACAAGGATAGCTAGTTCAACGGAGTCAACGCAGCAGAAGAGAGGAGATGGAGGCGAGAACATGGATGCTACCGTTACCATGGCAACGCAGAAGAGAACGATCACCGATACTTCGCAGAACGACGGGGGCGACGGAGACGACGGAGGCTCAACCAGCAAAGTGTCTCCCAGAAGAGGACGATCGCGGAGCAAAAAACAGACCGTTGAACGTAAAATGGAACAACTGCTATTGCAGCTATCTGGTCGGTCCAGGTCTCGAAGTAAGGGTAAGCGAGAAGGTAAGAGCGAAGGTAAGGAGAGTGGAGGTCGAGCGTAATGCCAATCTCTGCAGATCTGTTGATCAACGATTTTTTTTTGAATCCGAAACGACGGTAATAGCTGATAGTGTGAGTGAGTGTAACCCACGGAACTCACGAGTGAGATTGTAAACCATCCATGCCGTTTATCCGCAAGGTAGCAACCATTAACTTAAATGCAATCAACTCGCCTGTGAAAAAGTCTCTCTTGAGAGATTTTATTTGGGATTATGATCTTGACATTATTTTTGTCCAGGAGCTCGCCTTTGAAAATTTTTCGTTTATCAGTAGCCATACAGCCATAGTGAACATCAGTGAAGACAAAAAGGGAACTGGGGTACTTCTGCGTAACAATGTGAACTACTCCGATGTGATCCTGAACGTTAACGGTCGTATCACGTCATTGACTGTCGACTCTATCAATTACATTAACATTTACGGCCATTCAGGCAGCGGTTTTAAAAAGGAAAGGGAAATTTTGTTCCGTGATGATATACTCATTCATCTAGCTCATGGAAAAGAAAATTTGATAGTGGGAGACTTTAATTGTGTGCTGAATGGAGATGATATGACTGGATCGGTTAAAAATTTTTGTGGTGGTCTCAAAACATTGATAGCATCACTCGAGTTGAAAGATATTGAAAAAGTAATTATGAAAAATCAATCACAGTACACATTCGTCAGAGGTACTTCTAGATCACGTTTAGATCGCTTTTATGCTTCAGAACAAATTATTCGTTCAGTACGGGAAGTTAAAACAGTGCCACTATGTTTCTCTGATCACCACAGCGTGATTCTCAAACTAGAAGTTCCGGAAACTCAAGATACTATTTTTACTGGACGCGGGTATTGGAAGTTAAATTCGCATATTTTGACCGATGACGAGACCATGATTAAATTTGAAAATTTTTACAATTGAGCATGAGCATGAGCATGAGCATAGATGACCGCACAATTCGTAGTTGCTACTCCGTGATTGACCAGAGCAACCGAAATTGCACAAGGAACCAATGAATAGGGCTTGGGACTAGCTTACTATTCTCAATGTACACAGGTCGAGAGCTCTCAACTTTAATAAGGTCAATAACGGCGCCGGCCACGTCCTTACGGTCATCGAGGATGGAAGGGAATGTTAGTAAGACAAACGTTGTTAAAAAGACCGCGAATCGCTGCATCTCCACGTTTGTCTCAGGAAGGAATTTTTTGTTAGTAGGGTAAGGTACATTGTCAGTCCGGGAGTCACCTATGGTTGGTGATATGATTTGACAATGGATCAATATACACAAACCGCCGTTAACAACCGACCATTTTTCGACGCAAGAACTAGCCAAAAAGAAAATTCTATCGCGCGTCTCCACTCCACTAGGGAGCAGAAACCTTTAGTCTATTCCACACAGAAATACACTGAACGCGACTCACTTGTCGGCGCCCGGATTTTTTTTCTCGACCGGCGAACCCGAAGTAACATTTTTCACTCCTTTGTGTAAATGCAAAAATGAAAGAAAATATTCATTATCAACTAAAAGTGTATTGGAAACTAGCGCCGAAGGGAAGCGAAAAATTCGGAACCGACTCGAACCACGGCGCGCGCACACTCGTCCCGTCGTCGGAGCCCCGCAGAGAGAAGAGAAAAAAAAATCGCAAAAATCTAGCAAAGCCAGCGCGCGAAACTTTGCTGCTGCCGAACTACCGCACACTACTGACTGCTTGGCGTTTCGTCGTCGGAGCCCCGCAGAGGGAAGAGGAAAATAAAATCGCAAAAATCTAGCAAAGCGAACGCGCGAAACTTTGCTGCTGCCGAACTACCGCACACTACTGACTGCTTGGCGTCCCGTCGTCGGAGCCCCGCAGAGAAAATAAAATCGCAAAAATCTAGCAAAGCGAGCGCGCGAAACTTTGCTGCTGCCCAACTACCGCACACTACTGACTGCTTGGCGTCCCGTCGTCGGAGCCCCGCAGAGAGAAGAGGAAAATAAAATCGCAAAAATCTAGCAAAGCGAACGCGCGAAACTTTGCTGCTGCCGAACTACCGCACACTACTGACTGCTTGGCGTCCCGTCGTCGGAGCCCCGCAGAGGGAAGAGGAAAATAAAATCGCAAAAATCTAGCAAAGCGAGCGCGCGAAACTTTGCTGCTGCCGAACTACCGCACACTACTGACCTAAATTTGAAAATTTTTACAATTCATTGAAAACTCGAAATTCATACAATAATATAAACTTTTGGTGGAATAACGATTTCAAGTCCAGTGTAAAAACATTCTTTAAAAAAGAGCATTTTCAACGAATTCAACAAATTAACAGAGAAAAGAGCTTTTATTACAACTGTTTGCACGAGTTGTTCTTAGAACAAAATAATGGTAAATCCGTCGACAATGAAATGAAAATAGTTAAATCTAAATTGATGCAAATTGTGCAAAATAAGCTGGCTTTTTATAAAGGAACGCTTCACAGCGACAATATTTTGCAAGATGAAAAGATAAGTTTGTTTCAAATCGCCACTAGACTAAAAAAATCTACTCCATCATCGCACGCACGTTTACGAATTAACGGACAGCTAACTTCCAATACCAGTATTTTGAAGGCTGGTTTATATGATCACTACTCACAGAATTTCAAAAAACATGTCGATTCTAACCTTGACAACGACAATGTACTCAGCACATTAAGATTGTTCCTTTCAGACGCGGATAAGGAAGCTCTTATCCAACCAATCGAAATGTCAGAGCTTGATGATGTTGTGCGAAATGCATCGAAAAATTCCTCGCCCGGTCCAGATGGACTACCTTACGCATTTTACAGAAAATGTTATGACATTTTGAAGCATGATTTGCTTAAATTGTTTAACCAATACCTAACGCAAGGCGATTTCCCGCCTGCCCTTTTTTCGGCTGGGATCATAACTTTGATTCCCAAGAAAGGAGATAGTCACGACTTGAATAACCGCCGTCCCATCAGTATGCTTAACACGGACTATAAGTTATTCACAAAAATACTATTGTCAAGATTGCAGCCCCTACTAAGTAAATTGCTTGGGCCAGGCCAATCCGCCTGTGTCGTAGAACAGTCTTGTGTCAACAACGTACGTACTCTCCGAAATATTATTCTAAAAGCAAAACAGTCCAAACATTTGAAAGGAATGCTATTAAGGCGAAACTGGAAGCATTTTCTCATTTTTTTGGTTTTTGATTTTTTATTAAATAACGAAGCAATATTTTCAAAATCGGTTTTCGTGCACATGTAGAGTATGGATCAAGGTATCTTCTGTATTTTTTTGAGTTGGAAAATGTTTTCCATTTTTGCAGAAACCATTTTTTTGTGAAATTTTGATCAAAAATGGTTTCTGCAAAAACGAAAAACATTTTCCACTACAAAAAAAAAATCAGAAGATACCTTGATCTATACTCTACATGTGCACGAAAACCGATTTTGAAAATATTGCTTCGTTATTTAATAAAAAATCAAAACCCAAAAAGTGAGGAAATGCTTCCAGTTTCGCCTTAAGCTTAGATCTCGAAAAAGCATTCGATCGTGTAGACCATGATTTTTTGTGGTCAGTTCTAGAAAAGTTTAATTTCCCAGCCGTGTTTATTAACTGCCTTAAAAGACTCTACAAAAACGCTACATCAAAGGTATTATTTAATGGGTTTTTAACAAATGCTTTTCCGATTGAAACTTCTGTACGACAAGGATGCCCATTAAGTATGGCGCTATTTTGTTTGTACATCGAACCACTAGTACGCATGTTGTATGATGTGGTTGGTGGTTGTCTGATTAACAACTACTTTGTCAAGGTAGTTGCATACGCGGATGACATCAATGTCCTAATCCGTAATAACCACGAGTTTGATAAGGTCTTGGAGTTAGTCAACTACTTTAGTATTTATGCTAAAATAAAGTTGAACATTGTTAAATCGAAATTCATTCGGTTTAACAATTGTAACTCTGGGCCTCACCAGATAGAAGAGGTCGATTACCTAAAAATTCTCGGAGTTAAATTGTACACTAATTACAATGCAATTATTGAAACTAACTACACCGATCTGATTTCAAACATAAAACACATAGTTAACCTGCACCAACGTCGAAATTTGAATATTTTCCAAAAGACCATAATAATCAATACCTTATTACTAAGTTCAGAGGTAATCATACCATCTACCAGAGCTGCGACAACATATGCAAGCTAGTAACATGCACAAGCACGTGATCGTTTAGTTACCGACTCTAGCGTGCGCAGCTTTTTCCTTTTTCTCAGCAACCTTACCAAATTGGTTGAAAAAAGCTCGCCTGTTCTACACTAATCAACGTGGTTTTGAAAGATGTAGGTTTTTTATTCACTAGTGCATTATTTTTTCTGGAGCTTAGAAAGAAACAATCCCTGGAAGAATTTCTGGATAAATCCCTAAAGAAATCCCTTGACGAATCTCTGGAGGAATTTCTGAAAGTATGCCTAAAGGAATTCCTGGATGAATTTTGAGAGGAATCCATAGAGAAATTTCTGATGAAATCTCTTGAGGAATTGCTAGAGGAAATCCTAGGTTAGTTTATGGAGAAATCTCTGGAAATTTCTAAAAAATCTCTTAAAGAAATCTAAGATAAATTTCTGAAGGTATCCTTGGAGAAATTTCTGAAGAAATTTCTGGAAGAAATGTCTGGAGCAATTCTTGAAAAAAATCTCTAGAGAGAATCCTGGAGGAATACCAGGAGAAACTCCTGAACAACTTTCTGGCGTAGTCAGTGGAGGAGTTCCTGGGAGAATTCTTGGATGAGACCCTGAAGGAACTCAAGGGGAAATTCATGAACATATTCTTGG
Source organism: Aedes albopictus (assembly GCF_035046485.1). NCBI lineage: Eukaryota > Metazoa > Arthropoda > Insecta > Diptera > Culicidae > Aedes > Aedes albopictus. Next base: position 367,673,705 of record NC_085137.1, read on the forward strand.
AGCAACCGTGGGAGAATTCCTGAAGGAATCACTGGAGAAATACGTGGATAAATCTGCAAAGGAATTCTGGGAGGAATCTCTGGATAATATTCTGAAAAATCCCTTCAGAAATTCCTGGTGGGTTTCTTGAAAAAAATTCTGGAGGATATCCGGGAGGGATCTTCGAAGGAATCCCCCTGAAAATCCCTGGAGAAATTCATGGAGAAATTCGTGGAGCAATTCGTAGAGAAATCCCTAAAGTAGTTCCTGGGGTAATCTCTGGAGGAATTGCTGGACGAATGCCTGGAAAAAATCCTGAAAAATTCCTGAAAGTATCCTGGAAAAAATCCTGGATGAATTTCTGAAGGAATCGCTAGAGGATTTCCTAGATAAATTCCTGGCATAACTTCTAAAGGACGTCCAGGAGCAATTAATTAATCAATTCCTGGAATAATTCCTGGAGAAATTCCTGGAGTTATTCCTGGAGAAATTCCTGGAGGAGTTCCTGGAGAAACTCCTGGATGAAATCCTGGAGGAATTCGTGGAGAATTTTTTGTGGGAATTACTGGATGAATCCCTGTAGGAATTCGAAAGAGATGAACCAGCCTAGGGCTGAAAATCTCTATAATAAAGTAATAATAATAACTGTAGGAATTCCTAGAGGAATCACTAGAGGAAATCTTGAAATAATTCACTGATGAATTCATGGAGGAATCTCTAGAGTAATTCTGGGGGAAATCCTTGGAAAAAAAATCTGAAAAATTCCTAGAGGAATTTCCTAAAAAATTTCCACAGAAACTTTCGAAGGAATTTTTGGGGGCATCCTTGGAGAAATTCGTGGAGAATCTCCTAAGCAGTTCCTGAAGGAATCATAAGGGAAATTCCTGGTGGAATTCCTGCAGCTTTTCCTGGAAGAAAATTAGGAAGAATTTCTGGAGGAATGCCTAGAGAAAATTCTGAAACAATTCCTGAATGAGTTGCTGACAGAATTTATGAAGAAAATTGTGGAGGAATTCCTGGCGGAATCCCAGAATAAATTCTTGGGGTGATTTCTGTTGGAATTCCTCGAGAAGAACCTGGAGAAATTCCTGGATAAAGTCCAGGAAAATTGCCTGCATGAATTCCTGGAGGAATCGCAGGAATAATTCAAGAAGCAGGAGAAACTCCTGGAAGAATGCCTGCGGTGCTTCTGGAGAAATTCCTGGAGAAGTCCCTGAAGCAATTTCTGGATGAACATCTAGAGGAATTCCAGGAAAAAATTGCTGGAAGAATACCTGGAGGAATTTCTGCAAGAATTCCTAAAGGAATTCCTGTAGAAATGTCAGGAAAAATCCTTGGAGGAATCCCTTGAAGTCATTGGAGGAATTTCTAGAGGATTTCCTAAAGTATTTCCTGTTGGAATCTCTGGGAAAATCCTAGAAGGAATCCCTTGTAGAATTCCTGGAAAATGAATTGCCGGAGTTTTTAGAGGAATCCCTGCAGGAATTCTCAGAGGAATCCCTGGAGGAATTCCTTAAGAAATTTCTGAAGCAATCTCTTAAGGAATTCTTAGAAGAATACCGTAATCCGGGGTAACATTGATCAGAATTTTCGTTCTTTCTTGAATAATTCTCTTGTTAAAGCAAACGTTACATGTTTTATATTTTTAAAACAAGTACTGGCCCTCTAAGTATATGTTAAGCTACTCGAAAAAGTATTGTAAAACTTTAAAACATGTTTAACCTTTCGGGACGCGCGGCATCCAGCAACTGAAACTACACCGCGCTCGCGCTGTATACGACGATCGAGGATTTTCGATGGTGTTGTACTTTTTACAACAGCGCGCGTCCCGAAGGGTTAAATAGACTTTTTAATCTAATTTTTGATTTTGTTGATTTGGGGTAACATTGATCATGTCAGTGATCAATGTTCGTTTGTAATGAAAATACCCTTACTTACTAAATTTGGGGACGCTGATTTCGAATATGTTGTCCAAATTCTTACAAGTCTTGTACTTTTTAAGTTATTTAAAGATAAAAATCCTCTAAACTGTGAATAACGCCTAAAGGTAGGCAATAGCTTAAGAAATTTAATGAAGTAATACAGTGATTTCGAACCTTATATTGTATCTGGTATTCATGCCAAGCATGAATGTTTGACAATGTATCTCATGGCGTTATGAAACACAGTTTTGGAAAAATAGATTTATTTCAATATTAATGTAATTCAATTTTTATGAACTACATGTCATTTAATAGCTAAATAATAGCAGATTACGATATATCATTCGATAGCAGAAACTGATTCAATGTAAAATGCTTGTTTGAGCATTTGGTGAGTTCGGTCAAGCCGATCAATGTTACCCCGCTGATCAATGATACCCCGTATTACGGTACCAGGAATAATTCCTTAAGAAATCGCAGTTGGAAAATCCTGAAGGAATCCTTAGAAGAGTTCAAGGTGGAATTTTTTGAGAGATTTCTGTAGCAGTTTCTGAAGAAATCCATAGAGGAATTCCTGAAAGAAAAACCAGAAGGAATCCCTGTAGTAATTCCCGGAGGATTTGATGGAATCCATATCTGTTATAACGGAGTATTGTAGGAATCTTAACATGGACTCCCGAAAGAATTGTTTGTAAATTTTCTATTGAATTCCTGGATTAAGTTTAAGATATTCTCTGGTAAATTTTTCTGAAACGCTTCCTGGAAGAGATTCCTGCAGAAATACTTCGATTTTTTCCAGGTTGAATTATTGGAGCACTAGAGGAATTCTTGAAGGAATATATGGAGAAATCCCTGGAGAAAATTTTGAAGGAACACTTGCAAAAATACCAAAAAGGATCTTTGTTGACATTCCCTTAGAAATCCCTGAAAAAAAATCTGGGGGAATCCTCGAGAAAAGTAGTGGAAGCATCACTGGAGGGACCTCTGAAGATATTCGTGGATAAATTCCTGGAGGAATGTCTGGAAAAATCCCTAGAGGAATTCTTGAAGGAACCTCCGGAGCAATCTATGAAATCTGGTGGCTAGAGGGAGGAGAGCACGCCCCCCTGCCCCGTCTGGCTACGCTCATGCTGTGCACGCTAGTGGCCGATCGACGAAAGAACGTGCAGTTTGAGTATCAATGGCCGATTCTTCAATTTCGGCATATTTCAAGTGCACATCCAACATTCCGGAAGCCCTGATAATGACAAAGGCACATTATCCGCGCAGCGGATTCAACCACTGCTCAAAACATGATATATCGAATAGATGTTACCTACTCTAATTTGTTGCACACAAAATGAGACAACGTCGTCCTTTCAAGCCCCAAAAAGAATGCCTCGAAATGCATATGCCCGAAAACAGTAGAAAAACCTTCCGAATTTTCACGCAAATCCCCGGTGTCACTCAACTTTGACTTCGGTTTGACAGCGGTCGCCTCCAACTCAACCCCCGACAGCATGGCTTTCTTCTAAGCACCTACAAAATGCTTTGCTGATCACGTCCCCCACACCTTGGACACCGTTTTTGCCAATTTTATTTCCTCTCGGGTTGTTTTCCACCCTCCTCCCAAGTGCCTGTGGTAAATGTGGTGAGATCCTCTGCTGCGCAGAGGAGGGAAAAAATCCCGGACGACCCGAACGGGAGCGGCGATATTTCATTTCCTCATCGCCGAAGGATTAGACGCCTGGAATGAATCGTTCAACAGGAAATAAAAGTGATGCAAACAATGCGAAAAGTATTTTGCTGAATTGACTATTTCCTCGGCTCATCTTGTGCTCAACAGCCCGGCAGAGACATCCCTGCTCCGAAGAAAGCGATGTCCTCTCGCTCCTATTCGTTGTTGACTGAGGCTGAGGCTAAGGCTGGTGAGCCGAAGGAGTGCTGATGATTTTTTTGCGGGTTGCCTGTCTTGGCAGATTTTTTTTTTTGCACCATCCTCAATCACACTTTTTCGCATGTAGTGCTCTGTAATTTATGCCTCTCTTTCCCCTCGGGGGGCTTGACGTGTCGCAGGGACTAACGATCTTTATCCTTTTATCGAGGCACGCAGTTTTTGTCCGTTGCGAAATCTTACGGCTTGGCTAACGTAGAATAGGTGTAGATGGGACTTTTTAGATTTCCTTTCTCATGGTGACATTTTGTACGTTTAAAAAAAGGCAGAAATCCTCCTGTTTCTCAAGTTGTTTCGTACTGGATCTAACCGTGTGGAACCCCTCCTAGTTTAGGGTAATCTCTTCTAAATATTCCCATCTTTTAGCATCTGGGTTTCAATTATAATCCAAAAAGTTAACTATATTTTCTTCATAATGTTTCACATATCTATTTAAAACAATTGCGCGATAACATTAATGGTATAATGATGAATTCTTGAGCTTGAGTTTGATTGACCGCTCGTGGATGCTTTTCCAGTATCGCCAGACCAGCTACACTCACACAAGGAATCAATGAGATACCCTAAGGTACCCTACGCTCGAACACTTCTAAAGCTTGCTAATAATCTTCGAGCATGGTCCAGATCTCGTACCCGTAGAGAACCACCGGCAGCATTTGGGTGCGAGGGTGAATCTATTTCGACCGCAGGTTCTTGCGGAGACCGTACAAGGTAAGACTTCCGCTGATGATGCGTCCTCGTATTTCGAGGCTACCGTTGTTGTCTCCCGTTATTAAGGATCTGATGTAGACGAAATCGTCCACCATCTCGAAGATATCTCCGTCTATCGTAACACTACTGCTTAGGCTTGCCCTGTCGTTTGCGGCTCCTCCAGCCAGCATGTTCTTCGTTTTCGACGTGTTCACCACCAGTCCGACCAGCTACTTCATGTTTCAGACCGGTGTACAGTGCTGCTGCCGCTTCACATATTCTAGCAAGACAAACAGACGTAACACTATTGTAATTTCCATTGTACACCGATTTACATCGTTTTTTATGTTTGACGTTTACCCACTACCACCACCTAGTTGATGGTTGTCCAAAACTCAGTCATTTTAGCATTGGGCGAACATGTTTTCGTAACTGTGATTTGGAAGTGTTACGTCTGTTTGTCTGTGCCCCATTGCACTTCTTTTCAAAAATGTTCTCTGATTCTAAAGTTCACCCCCATATTGTGATTGGCATCTAAAAATAAGTAACTGGACAAAATTTCAGCCAAATCCATTAAAATTAAAAGGTGCATCAAATCAATTTTGTGTTTTCGACTACTTTCGAACTTCAAAAAATCATAACTACTCTAAAAATTGTCGTAAATAAATCCGGCAGAAATAGGAAGATATACATGTTTGTTTCAAGTTCTCCGAACAACGTATGCCAACAAAATGAAAGGAAACATTTGTAATTGGGTTTTTAAATTAAGAAAAATGTATCGATTTTTTGATTTTATACGAAAGAGCACTTGTTTCTGAGCCACTATGATTTTTTCAGATTTTTAGAACTTTATTTTGGTACCTAAAATCAATTTCAAAGAGATTTTTTGAAATCACCTTTTGACAGCTGGGTACCCAGTACAAGATGCGACGAGGGGTGATTCGACAAACCGCTCCCATACAAACTTCAAATTGATTTTTAAATAGGTTCCAGGGCACCAAAACTAATGAAAATTTGGATTTCGGCTCAGTTTCGCATGTAGATTCAGAATATGGAACTATCTCAACACCGCTAAAGAAGCCAATTATTTGTAGTCAGAAAAACCTTAAAAAGTAGATTTTTTGATAGATGGAACATCCTAATATGCGTAATAAGTTGAGTATTTTAAAACGGCATCATATTCTCTAATGATTTGTGGTTATTTGCTTTTTTGACGTCAATGCTGTAGGAGTTGAGCAAAAATTATTTAAATTCGAGTTGCTGGGCGAAAGATAATGGATCTCAATTGGGTTTTTAAATTTTGAAAAATCTATTGATTTTTTTGTTTTATACGAAAGAGCACCTTTTTTTAAGCTTCTATGATTTTTTTTCCAGATTTTTAGAACTTTATTTTGATACCTTAAATCAATTTCAAAGAGATTTTTTCATACCACCTTTTGACAGCTGGACAACTGCTTAACAGCTCGGTCCAGTACAAAATGCAACGAG